>NW_019234895.1:0-2301 GCF_002742605.1 Olea europaea var. sylvestris
CTATTACTCGTATTTTCCAACATTAGTAAACAAATCTTCAATTTATTTTCATAAATAGCGTCGAGGTTTTAAAATGAAACTGGTGAATTATTTTGTTTTTGTTCTAGTCTTCTAGAGCACGTGAAGAAACTTGTATTCTTTATCTAAAAATCTAATGAGTGGATGCATCTCTCACGTTAAGTGAATCACAACAATAAATCTGTTTTTCGTTACTAATTTTGAATTATTTCGTTCTCGATAAAGTTGAGAGTGCTGTAATGTTCATAATACAGCAACTAATTACTCAATGCTAAATTATTTGATTTACTTTGAACTTGCCTTCTTTATCCAAATACATGCAGCAGTTAGTGGAAGAGACTCTCATACTGAGGATGAACAGCTATAATCCGTAATTTTCTCTTTGGTCTCGAAAATAGGGATTATGGTTTAATCCATAAATTATTTAGCCATGACTCAACTGTGAATCATTTGTTCTTGTTTTCAGGGGCCCTGGAATGAGTGTACTCATAATATCTTGGATTATCACTTTATACACTCTTTGGCAAATGGTTGAAATGCACGACATGGTTCCTGGGAAACGTTTCGACAGATACCATGAACTCGGACAACATGCATTCGGTGACAAACTTGGTCTTTACATTGTCATACCTCTACAGCTAGTCGTTGAAGTTGGTGTAGACATAGTTTACATGGTCACAGGAGGTCAATCTTTGCAGAGGTTCCATTATTTAGTATGCAAAGATTGCAAGAAGATTAAGCTTACCTATTTTATCATGATCTTCGCCTCTGTTCACTTTGTGTTGTCTCATCTTCCGAACTTCAATTCCATCTCTGGCGTGTCCTTGGTCGCAGCTGTCATGTCCTTGAGGTAGACGACACCCTTTTTTGCCTTTGAGTTATGTTGTATTTATTCTTAACATTTTAAACCAGTTATATCTAGAAAATTGTTTATTATTTTCTCACTATAAATAGCAATATACAATACATTGTCAACATAAAGATATGGACATAAATCTCTGGTTTCATGAAATCCGATGGTCAATGCAAGATATTAGTACTGTCTTTAACCTTGTCGGTTGAATGAAAAGGCTTTAAACTTGTACACTTCAAGGAAAAATTCTGAAAGGGAGGGGGAAAATCGATATATTGGATTAATTTCTCAATAGTTGGTCAGATCAGCTAAAGAGGATTTAGAAACCGCTTTCCTCCCTTGCTTTACTTTTACGTTTTTCTCGCATTTCATGATTATTTATTGAATCTGTTCTTCTCTTATAATTTTATTATGAACATCTGATATAAATGATGGACTCCTAATACATTGATACTATGACACGAAGTTACTCTACTATTGCTTGGGGGGCATCAGTCGACAAAGGCGTACAACCAGACGTGCAATATGGCTATAAAGCAACGACCACAGCAGGAACTGTTTTCAACATCTTCAATGCCCTGGGTACTGTTGCTTTTGCTTATGCCGGTCATAATGTGGTCTTGGAGATTCAAGCTACAATGCCTTCTACCCCGGAGAATCCTTCTAAGGCACCTATGTGGAAGGGGGTGATTGCTGCTTATGTAGCCATTGCAATCTGCTACTTTCCTGTCGCTCTTATCGGATTTTGGATTTTTGGGAATGAAGTCAACGAGAACATATTTATCGCCTTAGAAAAGCCTGTGTGGTTAATTGCCATGGCTAACTTGTTTGTCGTCGTTCACCTCATTGGGGGCTACCAGGTAGACGCCTGACTTTCTTTCCGTTAAGACTATTTATTCATCTAAGAAAGTAATTTTATAATTTTTTTTATTTCTATTTTTTCAGATTTATGCAATGCCAGTGTTTGATATGATAGAAACTGTACTTGTAAAGAAACTAAAATTCAAGCCAAGTTGGATCTTGCGATTTGTTTCGAGGAATATTTATGTTGGTATGTAAAATTTTATTTTCTACAGGTCCTGCATTATACTGATCTGTATTTCAATTTCATAACATGGTCCTCACAAGCTCATGCTCTCCGAATGATTGCAGCATTTACTATGTTTTTTGCAATTACCTTTCCCTTCTTTGCTGGGCTTCTCGGATTTTTTGGTGGATTTGCTTTTGCACCAACCACATACTTCGTAAGTAAACTTTCAGGACATGTTTGATACACTCGACTGGGCAACACTCACATGATAACAAACAAGGTTTTAAGAAGCCTTTATTCTTTAATCTTGTACTGTGCTGTCCTAAATTATACCTAAGATGACATCAAAGGTAAACTTGAAATGATGGATTGGATTAAACGAGATTAAAAAAGAGAGACA
>NW_019234896.1:0-2300 GCF_002742605.1 Olea europaea var. sylvestris
GGCCTAGCCTCCGTGGACTTATTGACACATTTAATCGCAACTTGTAATAGGTTAACCATCCTCTCCTCACTAGCCCCTTGGCCTATCAAATTTCTATCGAACACTTCAACAGTCCATTCTTCACAAACCACAGCCAGAACCCAACTAGCCAGGTCTAATCCATTGTTCAGGGGCATTTTTCCAGTAAGCATTTCGAGAAGGATCACCCCAAATGCATAAACATCTTCTTTGAAATTTTCTTTGGATGCCTGGAAACTATTGACACTTGAAATAATGGACCGGTCTTGATTGTCGACTACCATTAGACCGTATTCACTTATCAATGGATCCATGTTCGTATTGAGCAAAATATTTGAGGATTTCAGGTTCCCGTGGGCTATTCCATCGTAGTGTAGTTTATCGTGCATGAATACTAAGGAATCGGCTATGGTGGATGCAACAAATATTCGGCTTTCCCAATCAAATGCCTGGTCAGTCTGGTTTCCTGTAAGTTTTCCAAACGCAAGTTTCACAAATGTAACAAATGAGATAAAACCATCTTTAGATGAAAAAAATGAAAATAAAAATTTTAAGTGGAATTACCATGGATTAGCCTAAAAAGACTCCCATTTGGTTGATATTCATAGACCAGAAGCTTTTCCTGTCTTGAACTGTAGAAGGCAACAGCAGGCAATACATTAGGATGCTTCACTTGGTCGAGTCTTCTCATTCTCTGCTTAAAATCATGGCTCGATATTGTCCAGTCTTTAATCCTTTTCACAGCAAGAGTAGTCCCTTGAGCTTCACAACTCACTTTGTACACACTACCGTGATTTCCTCTCCCAAGCAACTCTGCCGGCGCCTTGAGCAAATCCTCGAATCTCAGTCCATTCACCTCCGGACTTGTAAGAACGATAAGTGATGAAGAAACCATGGATTGATCAGCTGAAATAGTTGAGATTCCTGTTTTACTTATCCCTCCGGCCTTCAACTCCACAGTCGAGAAACTAGGCTTGATCATGCTATCATCAACTGCGGCTACCCTGTTGTCGGCCTCGAGTTTCTCATCATTTCTCTTGCCTCTTTTGTATAGCCAGAGGAGGATGAGGAAAAGTACAGCTAACCCTATCAGAATATAGCCTGAATACATCAGAATCTGATCGTTTGAATTGCCATCTTTTGGTTTGTCTGGTGGTGCTGAGGGTTCCGACTGTGAGGCTAATGGTGACCAACATTTGTTAGAGAGGGGGGCTCCGCATAATTGAGGATTATTGAGGTAGCTATTAATGTCAAAATGAATCCCTCTATCAGGAATTTCTCCACTGAAATTATTGTTTGAGACATTAAACAGGGACAATTCTGAATAATCAAAATTCGGTATTGCACCGATAAATTGATTATTTTGAGCCTGAAACACTTCCAAATCAGATATCTCGGGCAGATCAGGCAAAGGGCCGGAGAATTTGTTCCGAGATATATCAAGGCTTTTGAGATTCTTTAACTGGGAAATCGAGGTCGGGAGACTACCCAAGAAGTTGTTCCCCCCGATAAGCAACTGAGTTAGTTGGCTGCAGTTTTCAATTTCTTCCAAGTTTTCACCATGAATGCCGTTATCCTTAAGACTAAGGGTCTGTAGGGATTCAGCCAAAGATTGCATATTACAAAGAACGCGTGCATCCAAAAATCCTGAGAAGCTGAAGCCATCAAGGACGATATACTTTACCTTCTTCTGGTCACAAGTGATTCCTCTCCACTTATCCTTGCAGGGAAGAGAGCTCGAAGTCCAGCCCATATTGGGATCAGGGAAACCACTGTTGTTAGAAAGTTTCGACATAAACTCAACCAACACATCCCTAAATAGTTCTTCTTGAGATTTTGCCGTGTTTAGGAGAAGAAAAATCGACACAACGCTTGTCCAAATCGGGATTTGCATCATACTAGGCTCTTGGCAAACACAAGGAGGGAATTCCAATGCTGGAATTATTATCAGGTTAGTTATAAGGCCGATTTGGTGGAGTATACAGTGAGGTATTTTCTTCTTATGTAATGGAATCATGACAAAGTCACTAGAGAATTAGCTAGTGTGCCGGCCTCTAGATAAATCTCATGCTGTTGTATATAGTGTTTTCTTACTCTCAGTTGAATCATTCTTGAATTTTACACTTAAATATGTTAAACAACGTTGAAATTGTCTTAGTTAGGAATATTTACAACCGGCAATGATGTAAAAAGAAGGATTTCTTTTGGACTGTTGTTTGTTTTCTTGTTGCTGCAGTATCTACTATGGGGTTATGATTAGGATTATTATAAACTAAATTGTC
>NW_019234897.1:0-2300 GCF_002742605.1 Olea europaea var. sylvestris
TACCACCCCACCACCACCACTAGCACCAACTGTTGATTGAAGTAGGAATAACTTATCTTCATGTGATAGAGTCACATCAGAGCTTTCATTTTGTAAGCATGCTAGAGAAGTATGGCTAAACATCATTTTGAGATTGAAAGGCAAGTTTTTTCTAGTATCTCTAGAAGATGATAAAGAACCTAAATTAGTACATGAACCTCTATCATGCCCTGCAAATGAAAAATAAAAGATTGCAATGGAATAAATGGAGTCTATGAAATTAAATCAAGTCTAGGACTTGGTTGATCTTTCAACTAGTAGGAAAGCTATTGGGAATAAAGTGAAGAGCAGATGAGATTAAGAAGTATAAAACTCACTTAGTAGGAAAGTGTTATACTCAACATGATGGTATAGATTATGATGAGACATTTTTCACCAGTAGTGAGATTTAATTCAATTCACCTACTCTTTGCCTTAGTAGCTGTTTGAATTTAGAATTACATTAAATGAATGTGAAGAATACATTTTTGAATGGAGAATTGGGTTAAGAAATTTACATACAACAACCAGTAAATTTCATTAAAACATGCCAAGAAAATAAAGTTTGTAAATTGAAAAGATCAATATATGACCTAAAATAGTCTTCTAGAAAGTGGTACTTGAGATTCGACAAAGCAGTAATTTTGTACAATTGGATGAAGATCACTATATTTATTTTAAAAAGTCAAATGAGAAATTTGTAATTTTCTCTCTTCATAGATGATATCTTTTAGCTAAGAATGATAAGGAGTTTGTTAAAATAATTAAGAAATGGTTGTCCTCAAATTTTAAAATGAAGGAAATGAATAAAGTAGATTACATTTTAAGAGTTAAGATCCATAGAGATTGTTCGAAAATGGTTATTGCTTTGTCACAACAGTCATATATGAAGAAAATCCTTGAATGGTTTAAAATGAAGAATTGCAACCCCATTGATACTACTGTATCTAAAGATGAACACTAAGTCTTTGCATATATCACAAGACTCTTGAGGAAAAGAAGAAATATTCAGTGTGTCATACTCTAGTGTGGTTGGGAGCTTGATATATGATAAGATGTGTACTCAATCTGCATATGTGTTATAGTCTAATAATGGCGTATCTCTTGGAAAAGCAAGAAACGAACATGTATTTCTTTGTCCACTATGGAAGCCTGCAATCAATATTTTAGTGATGAATTTGCAATTTTTTTGTTCATGATAACTGGTCTCTAACGGAACAATTAAGCGCAAAAAATCTAATTCACTCGACCATCATAATCTAGTAGGTCTTTGAGATCCTTTAACCACACACGTTGTGTTCAAGAGACATATCTCTAATCCAACTATTTTTGGCCTCTCCACTAGTGCATTTTTGCACTTTTCAAACCTTTGACATTGACATTTATATTCACAGAGATCTTGTCATATATTATTCTCACATTTGTGAAAACATAAGGGCATGCTTGGGAGCTTTTTTCCATCGATTTTGATCGTTTTGGGTGGCACCATTTATTAGATGTTGGAAAAATCGGTGCTAGTTAGTATCTTTAGGCACTGATTTTAGGTAGTCTATAATTTGGTCGTTTTTCTTAACCAACGAAATTGATAGATTTTAAATGTTTCTCAAAACTCTCTTTCAATTTTATCCCATATGAAATAAGTATTTCTAACCATATATATTGTTAGTAACTTCTAAATAAACATATATTTACTATAAAATTTACTTATAAATAAAATAATAAGAAAAAAATAAAATGATTTATAAGATAAAAATATTTTTATATAAGATATTGCTTATAAAGTAAAATTACTATAATAAGACAAAAATTATAAAATATAAAAAATTAATTATTAATAAAAAAATTACTTATGTATAAAAAATATTTGAAAGTACAAATTTAACTTATAACTTAAAATTTACTTATAAGTAAAAAAAATGTTATAACTTAAAATTTCAATTATAAGTAAATATTTTGATTTTTAAATTAAAAATTAATTTATATGTAAAAAATACTTAATAAGTAAAATTTTACTTATTGTTGTAAATGATAAGTTTATCAACGAATGATAAATGTATACCTGCAAACCTATAAATTTTGGATAAGTCTTAGTGTAAAATATGTACATAGGGGTGTCTACACCCCTCATATGGGATGAGGCCTACCTCGCGCGGGCCCCACCCCATGTACATATTTTATGTATGGGAAAATTTCATAAGTGAGAGATTAAGTATGGCATATTTCAAAATTAAGAAAATAAGTTTCAAACTTCAAAAATCAGATTTTTATTAAAATTTATTTAT
>NW_019234898.1:0-160569 GCF_002742605.1 Olea europaea var. sylvestris
AGGTTGAAGGAATTAGAGGTTAAAGTGGCAAGTCGTCACATGATAAGTAGATGTTGTCTCCTTTGATTAAATTCTGATTTTACATCTATCCTTGCAGGTATAAATCCAGTGTCATAAGTTTATTTTGATGTGCTTACAATATATTTCACTTGCATTAAGATCCCAAAGTACTTTATAGATCTAATTCCTCAGCTGTTCATTTAATTTCTTACCCGATTCTCAACCGATTTCAACAATTCGCACCTCAATATTTATAATGTCATATAAGACATATATTATTAAGTTGTGATAATGTCACTTCATCCCTCATGTCCCAAATATGTGAATTACCTATCTAGGGTTTAAGGTGACCTCGATTAGCCGAATGGAAAGCTTGAACCTTCGTTGATACAAATTTTCGACCTTTCAAATATTACATTACTTACCAAGCCAATCTCCAACATTTAGTTAATCTAACTTTCTATCATAGCTCAATATAAAATTCACCACCTAGATCGAAGAGTCGAAGGTTATCACCATGTTAAGATTTTAAAGCCTTGATGATCAAATGCATCGTTTTAAGAGAAGGCAATCAGGAAATTGATACAAATGACAATGTAATTAGCATGGAATGCATGAATCATATTGGCCAAATGTAGAACGTGAAGTTCGGGGTATTACAAGTATAATGTCACGTGGTAAAGTGTAGACAAAAGTGAACAGCATAGTGTACATGTAGCAAGGTTCTTACCAATTGGACTTTGCCATTTGTACCCTGATTTTTTTACACGTTGTTTAACACTTGCATTGTTGTCAAGTGTTGATTTGATGGGAAAATAGCTATTTGTAAACTAATGATTCGTCAAGTGTCATATGGATAATTCGACTTACCGTTAAATTGTGAATATATCTAATTTAATTTTAATCAATTTAATTTTTATTTTTTTGAATCGCAAAAGGATATCTGTAGCAAATCCTTTTATATACCATGTGGATAAAAATGTTTAGTATCTATAAAAAAATCTATATGGATAGAGTGCCCAATATTTGAAATTCAAATAAATTATCCTATACCTAATCAACAACCTTATGTTTGCCTATAAATACTGATGCCACACACATATTTTTACCATGAATCCCACTTCTTTAGTTTTGATTTCATTCCTTAAGTTCAGGAGAAACCCTTATTGTATTAATATTCTACCAAAATTATGATTCCCTTGCCCCTTTAATTCCATCTATTACATACACATAAACGGCAACAATTGCGTGGAAAGAAAATAAATATTTGGAGCGTGATTCTTGGATCTTGTTTTCAGAATTTGTTGATTTATCGAGGTATGTGCAAGTGATATGTCCTTGCAATATTATGATTTTTTTACGTGATTTATTTCATGAAATGCTAATTGACCTACGGGTCCCTATGAAATGAAATGTGAGATCTCCTTTGGGTCTTCTCAAATATGCTAGAGTATTCGATTGATCATAGATTGCTCTTGATGAAATGATGGTATGGAATGTTGTAAATTCATGTTTTAAAAGTTATCATATTGTTTTGGACGCACGTATCCTACCGAGTATAAATTACTCCTTCCATTTTAACTTTTCAGGAAAGATTGGTCAACGTAGATGTTGGCTGAGTGGTGCGCAGGTTGCCAAATAAAAGAATTTTTTTTTGAGAAATCCATAATAAATTTGTTAGGGCATTTTATGTTTCTCCTCAATTCCATTCATGACGCTATGTTTATTTGATTCAGTATTTGAGTTTCAATAAATTAAGGTAATAAATTTTAAATTTTATTTCCGCTTGATGTATGATTATGGAATGATATCGATAACTCCTCAAATTTAAGTCAATAAAATTTGGGGCGTTACATGCATAGTTTTCAAGCGTCAATTGGATGGGAAAACTATTCAAAATTTAAACTATCCAACAGGGTAATGTCCCGTGGCTAAGCTTAAACAAAAGTGTACATCATAGTGCACATGTAGAAAGGTTCTTACCGATTGAACTTCGATATTTGTGCACTGATTTTCGACACGTTGTTTGACAATTTCATTATTGTCAAGTGTCAATTGGATGGGAAAATAGTTTGAAATTTAAACTGTCCAACAGTGTAATGTCACGTGGTAAAGTGTAAACAAAAGTTTACAGTGTAGTGTACATGTAGCAAGGTTTTTACCAATTGGATTTTGCTATTTGTACACTGATTTTTTTGACACGTTGTTTGACACTTGCATTGTTGTCAAGTGTCGATTTGATGGGAAACCTGCTATTTGTACACTCATTTTTGACACGTTGTTTGATATTTGTATTGTTTTCATGTGTCATTTAGATGGGAAAACTGTTTGAATTTTAAACAGTCCAACAGGGTAATGTCACGTGGTAAAGTATGAATTTAAGTGTGTAAACCATAGTGTAAATATAGAAAGGTTCTTACCAATTGAACTCTGCTATTTGTACACTGATTTTTGACACGTTGTTTGACACTTGCATTGTTGTCAAGTGTCAATTGGATGGGAAAACTGTTCGTAATTTAAGCAGTCCAACAGGGTAATGTCGCGCGGCAAAGTGTAAACTAAAGTGTATACCATAGTGTACATGTAGCAAGGTCCTTACAATTGAACTTTTTTATTTGTACATTGATTTTCAAGACATTGTTTTATACATGCATTGTTGTCAAGGGCCAATTGGATGAGAAAACTGTTCGAAATTTAAACTGTCCAATAGGGTAATGTCACGTGCTAAAGTGTAAACTAAAGTGTACACCATAGTGTACATGTAGCAAGGTTCTTAACTATTGAACTTTGCTATTTATACACTGATTTTCGACATGTTGTTTGACACTTGCATTCCTGTCAAGCGGAATGCAAGTGTCAATTGGATGGGAAAATTGTTTTAAATTTAAACTGTCCAACAGGGTAATGTCATGTGGTAAAGTGTAAACGAAAGTGTACACCATAGTGCACATGTAGCAAGGTTCTTACCGATTGACCTTTACTATTTGCACACTAATTTTTGATGCGTTGTTTGACACTTGCATTGTTATTAAGTGCCAATAAGATAGGAAAACTATTAGAAACTAAAGTGTACACCATGGGAAAACTGTTCGAAATTTTAACTGTCCAACAGGGTAATGTCACGTGGTAAAGTTTAAACTAAAGTGTACACCGTAGTGTACATGTAGCAAGGTTCTTACCGATTGAACTTTGCTATTTGTACACGGATTTTTGACACGTTGTTTAACACTTGCATTGTTGTCAACTGTCAATTAGATGGGAAAACTATTCAAAATTTATATTGTCCAACAGGGTAATGTCACGTGGCAAAGTGTATACTAAAGTCTGTATACCATAGTGTAAATGTAGAAAGGTTTTTACCGATTAAGCTTTGCTATTTGTCCATTGATTTTGGACATGTTGTTTGAGACTTGCATTGTTGTCAAGTGTCAATTTGATGGAAAAACTATTTGAAATTTAAACTGTCCAACAAGGTAATGTCACTTGGCAAAGTGGAAACTAAAGTGTACACTATAGTGTACATGTAGTAAGGTCCTTACCGATTGAACTTTGCTATTTGTACACTAATTTTTGACACGTTGATTGACATTTGCATTATTGTCAAGTGTCAATAGGATGGAAAAACTATTTAAAATTTATATTGTCCAACAGGATAATGTCACGTGGCAAAGTTCATACTGAAGTGTGTACACCACAGTATACATGTTGCAAGGTTCGTACCGATTGAACTTTGCTATTTGTACACTGATTTTTGACAAATTCTTTGGCACTTGCGTTGTTATCAAGTGTCAATTGGATGGGAAAACTGTTTGAAATTTAAACTATCCAACAGGGTAATGTAATGTGCTAAAGTGTAAACTAAAGTGTACACCGTAGTGTACATGTAGCAAGGCTCTTACCAATTGAACTTTACTATTTGTACACTAATTATTGACATGCTGTTTGACACTTGCATTATTGTCAAGTGTCAATAGGATGGGAAAAGTATTTGAAATTTATATTGTTCAACAGGATAATGTCACGTGGCAAAGTGTATACTGAAGTGTAAACCATAGTGTATATGTAGTAAGGTTCTTATCGATCGAATTTTACTATTTATACACTAATTTTTGACTCTTTGTTTGGCACTTGCATTGTTTTCAAGTGTCAATTGGAGGGGAAAACTATTTTAAAGTTAAACTGTCCAACAGGGTAATGTCACGTGGCAAAGTGTAAACTAAAGTGTACACCATGGTGTACATGTAGAGAGGTTTGTACCGATTGAACTTTGCTATTTGTACACTGATTTTGGACATGATATTTAGCACATGCATTGCTGTCAAGTGTCAATTGGATGGGAAAACTATTTAAAATTTAAGCTATCCAATAGGATAATGTCACGTGGAAAAATGTAAACTATAGTGTAAACGGTAGTGCACATGTAGCAAGGTCTTACTGATTGAACTTTGCTATTTGTACACTAATTTTTGAAACGTTGATTGACACTTTCATTATTATGATGTGATAATTGGATGGGAAAACTATTTGAAATTTATGTTTTCCAGCAGGGTAACGTAACATGGCAAAGTGTATACTAAACTGTGTCGACCACAGTGTACATGTGGCAAGGTTCTTACCGATTGAACTTTGCCATTTGTCCATTGATTTTGACATGCCATTTGATACTTGCATTGTTTTCAAGTGTCAATTGGATGGGAAAATTCTTTGAAATTTAAGCTGTCCAACAGGGTAATGTCTCGTGGCAAAGTGTAAACTAAAGTGTACACCACAGTGTACATGTAGTAAGGTCCTTACCGATTGAACTTTGCTATTCATACACTGATTTTTGACACTTTATTTCACACCTGCATTGTTATCAAGTGTAAATTGGATAGGAAAGCTATTTGAAATTTAAACTGTCCAATAGGGTAATGTCACGTGGCAATGTGTAAACTAAAGTGTGCACACCATAAAGTACGTGTAACAAGGTTCTTACTGATTGACCTTTGCTATTTGTACACTGATTTTTGACAGGCGGTTTGACGCTTGCATTGTTGTCAAATGTCATTTGGATAGGAAAACTTGTTTGAAATTTAAACTGTCCAACATGGTAATGTCTCGTGGCAAACTGTAAACTAAAGAGTACACCATAGTGTACATGTAGCAGGTTCTTACCAATTGAACTTTGCTACTTGTACACTGATTTTTGACACATTATTTGATACTTGCATTGTTGTCAAGTGTCAATTTGATGGAAAAAATATTTGAAATTTAAACTGTCCAACAGGATAATGTCACGTGGCAAAGTGTTAACTAAAGTGTACATGTAGCAAAGTTCATACCGATTAAACTGTGCTATTCTTACACTGATTTTTGACACTTTATTTGACACCTGTATTGTTGTCAAGTGTAAATTGGATGGAAAACTATTTGAAATTTAAACTGTCCAACAGGGCAATATCACGTGGCAATGTGTAAACTAAAGTGTGTACACCATAAAGTAAGTGTAGCAAGGTTCTTACCGATTGAACTTTGCTATTTGTACACTGATTTTTGACAGGTGGTTTGACAATTGCTTTGTTGTCGAGTGTCATTTGGATAGGAAAAATTGTTTGAAATTTAAACCGACAACAGGGTTATGTCACGTGTCAAAGTGTAAGCTAAATTGTGCACCACAGTATACATGTAGCAAGGTCCCTACCGATTGAACTTTGCTATTTGTACACTAATTTTCGACACATTATTTGACGCTTGTATTGCTGTCAAGTGTCAATCGGATGGGAAAACTGTTTGAAATTTAAACTGTCCAACAGGGTTATGTCACGTGGCAATGTGTTAACAAAAGTGAACACCATAGTGTACATACGGTAAGGTTCTTACCGATTGAGCTTTGCTATTTGTACCCTGATTTTTGAAACATTGTTTGAAACTTGCATTGTTATCAAGTGTCAATTGGATGGGAAAACTATTTGAAATTTAAACTGTCTAACACGGTAATGTCACGTGGCAAAGTGTAAACTAAATTGTACACCATAGTATACGTGTAGCAAGGTCCTTGTCGATTGAACTTTGCTATTTGTACAATGATTTTCCACACGTTGTTTGACACTTGCATTGTTTTCAAGTGTCAATTGGATGGGAAAATTGTTCGAAATTTAAGCTGTCCAATAGGGTAATTTCTCGTGGCAAAGTGTAAACTAAAGTGTACACCACAGTGTACATGTTGTAAGGTCCTTACCGATTGAACTTTGCTATTCATACACTGATTTTTGACACTTTATTTCACACTTGCATTGTTGTCAAGTGTAAATTGGATAGGAAAACTATTTGAAATTTAAACTGTCTAATAGGGTAATGTCACGTGGCAATGTGTAAACTAAAGTGTGTACACCATAAAGTACGTGTAGCAAGGTTCTTACTGATTGGCCTTTGCTATCTGTACACTGATTTTTGACAGGCGGTTTGGCGCTTGCATTGTTGTCAAGTGTCATTTGGATAGGAAAACTTGTTTGAAATTTAAACTGTCCAATATGGTAATGTCTCGTGGCAAACTGTAAACTAAAGAGTACACCATAGTGTACATGTAGCAAGGTTCTTACCAATTGAACTTTGCTACTTGTACACTGATTTTTGACACGTTATTTGATACTTGCATTGTTGTCAAGTGTCAATTTGATGGAAAAAATATTTGAAATTTAAACTGTCCAATAGGGTAATGTCACGTGGCAAAGTGTTAACTAAAGTGTACATGTAGCAATGTTCATACCGATTGAACTGTGCTATTAGTACACTGATTTTTGAGACTTTATTTGACACATGTATTGTTGTCAAGTGTAAACTGGTTGGGAAAGCTATTTAAAATTTAAACTATCCAACAAAGCAATGTCACGTGGCAATGTGTAAACTAAAGTGTGTACACCATAAAGTAAGTGTAGCAAGGTTCTTACCGATTGAACTTTGCTATTTGTACATTGATTTTTGACAGGTGTTTTGACAATTGCTTTGTTGTCGAGTGTCATTTGGATAGGAAAAATTGTTTGAAATTTAAACCGACAACAGGGTTATGTCACGTGTCAAAGTGTAATCTAAATTGTATACCACAACTTTGCTATTTGTACACTAATTTTCGACACATTATTTGACGCTTGTATTGCTGTCAAGTGTCAATCGGATGGGAAAACTGTTTGAAATTTAAACTGTCCAACAGGGTTATGTCACGTGGCAATGTGTAAACAAAAGTGAACACCATAGTGTACATACGGTAAGGTTCTCACCAATTGAGCTTTGCTATTTGTACCCTAATTTTTGAAACATTGTTTGAAACTTGCATTGTTATCAAGTGTCAATTGGATGGGAAAACTGTTTGAAATTTAAACTGTCTAACACAGTAATGTCACATGGTAAAGTGTAAACTAAATTGTACACCATAGTGTACGTGTAGCAAGGTCCTTGCCGATTGAACTTTGCTATTTGTACAATGATTTTTGACACGTTGTTTGACACTTACATTGTTTTCAAGTGTCAATTGGATGGGAAAATTGCTCGAAATTTAAGCGGTCCAACAGGGTAATGTCTCATGGCAAAGTGTAAAGTAAAGTGCACACCGCAGTGTAAGTGTAGTAAGGTCCTTACCGATTGAACTTTGCTATTCATACATTGATTTTTGACACTTTATTTCACACCTGCATTGTTGTCAAGTGTAAATTGGATAGGAAAACTATTTGAAATTTAAACTGTCTAATAGGATAACGTCACGTGGCAATGTGTAAACTAAAGTGTGTACACCATAAAGTACGTGTAGCAAGGTTCTTACTGATTGACCTTTGTTATTTGTACACTGATTTTTGACAGGCGGTTTGATACTTGCATTGTTGCCAAGTGTCATTTGGATAGGAAAACTTGTTTGAAATTTAAACTGTCCAACATGGTAATGTCTCGTGGCAAACTGTAAACTAAAGAGTACACCATAGTGTGTACATGTAGCAAGTCTCTTACCAATTGAACTTTGCTACTTGTACACTGATTTTTGACACGTTATTTGATACTTGCATTGTTGTCAAGTGTCAATTTGATGGAAAAAATATTTGAAATTTAAACTGTCCAACAGGGTAATGTCACGTGGCAAAGTGTTAACTAAAGTGTACATGTAGCAAGGTTCATACCGATTGAACTTTGCTATTCGTGCACTGATTTTTGACACTTTATTTGACACCTGTATTGTTGTCAAGTGTAAATTGGATAGGAAAACTATTTGAAATTTAAACTGTCCAATAGGGTAATGTCACGTGGCAATGTGTAAACTAAAGTGTGTACACCATAAAGTACGTGTAGCAAGGTTTTTATCGATTGAACTTTGCTACTTGTACACTGATTTTTGACACGTTATTTGATACTTGCATTGTTGTCAAGTGTCAATTTGATGGAAAAAATATTTGAAATTTAAACTGTCCAACAGGGTAATGTCACGTGGCAAAGTGTTAACTAAAGTGTACATGTAGCAAGGTTCATACCGATTGAACTTTGCTATTCGTGCACTGATTTTTGACACTTTGTTTGACACCTGTATTGTTGTCAAGTGTAAATTGGATAGGAAAACTATTTGAAATTTAAACTGTCCAATAGGGTAATGTCACGTGGCAATGTGTAAACTAAAGTGTGTACACCATAAAGTACGTGTAGCAAGGTTTTTATCGATTGAATTTTACTATTTGTGCACTGATTTTCAACAGGTGGTTTAACACTTGCATTGCTATCAAGTGTCATTTGGATAGGAAAACTTGCTTGAAATTTAGACTGTGCAATAGGGTAATGTCACGTGGCAAACTTTTAACTAAAGAGTACACTATAGCTGGGTAATATCATGTGGTAAAGTGTAAACTTACGTGTGTACACCATAGTGTACGTGTAGCACGGTTCTTATCGATTGAACTTTGCTATTTATACACTAATTTTTGACACGTTGTTTGACACGTTCATTGTTGTCAAGTGTCAATGGGATGGAAAAATTGTTTGAAATTTGAGCTGTCCAATAGGGTACTGTCACGTGGCAAAGTGTAAACTAAAGTGTACACCATAGTGTACACGTAGCAAGGTTCTTACCGATTGAGCTTTACTATTTGCATACTAATTTTTGACACGTTGTTTGACACTTGCATTGTTGTTTAGTGTCAATTGGATGAGAAAATTATTAGAAATTTAAACTGTCCAACAGGGTAACATGACGTGGCAAAGTGTAAACCAAATTGTACACTGTGGAAAAACTGATCGAAATTTAAACTGTCCAGTAGGGTAATGTACCATAGTGTACATGTAGCAAGGTTCTTACCGATTGAACTTTGCTTTTTGAACATTGATTTTTGACACGTTGTTTGACACTTGCATTTCTGTCAATTGTCAAGTGGATGGGAAATCTGTTCTAAATTTAAACTGTAAAATAGGGTAGTGTTACATGGCAAAGTGTAAACTAAAGTGTATGCCATAGTGTACATGTAGCAAGATCCTTGTCCATTGAACTTCACAATTTGTACACTGATTTTTGATACGTTGTTTGACAATTACATTGTTGTCAAGTGAGAATTGGATGGGAAAATTGATCGAAATTTAAACTGTCCAACTGGGTAATGTCACGTGGCAAAGTGTATACTAAATGTACATCATACATCATAGTGTACATGTAGTAAGGTTCTTACCGATTGAACTTTGCTATTTGTACACTGATTTTGGACACGTTGTTTGACACTTGCATTCTTGTCAATTATCAATTGGATGAGAAATGAGAAAACTATTTGAAATCTAAACTGTCCTACAGGGTAATGTCACGTGGCATAGTGTAAACTAAAGTGCACACCATAGTCTACATGTAGCAAGGTTCATACCTGTTGGACTGTGCTATTTGTATACTAATTTTTGATACGTTATTTGACACTTGAATTATTGTGAAGTGTCAATTGGATGAAAAAACTATTTGAAATTTAAACTGTCCAGCAGGGTAGTGTCACATGGCAAAGTGTAAACTTAAGTGTGTACACCATAGTGAACATGTAGCATGGTTCATACCGATTGAACTCTACTATTTGTACACTAATTTTTGACATGTTTGACACTTGCATTGTTGTCAAGTGTCAATTGGATGGGAGAACTATTCGAAATTTAAACTATCCAACAGGGTAATGTCACGTGGCAAAGTGTAAACAAAAGTGTACATGTAGCAAAGTTCTTACTGATTGAACTTTGATATTTGTGTACTGATTTTGGACATGTTGTTTGACACTTGCATTGTCGTCAAGTGTCAATTGGATGGAAAATAGTTTGAAATTTAAACTGTCCAACAGTGTAATGTCACGTCGTAAAGTGTAAACAAAAGTGTACAGCATAGTGTACATGTAGCAAGGTTCTTACCAATTGGACTTTGCTATTTGTATTCTGATTTTTTTGACACGTTGTTTAACACTTACATTGTTGTCAAGTGTCGATCTGATGGAAAAACTGTAGTTTGTACACTCATTTTTGAGACGTTGTTTGACACTTGCAATGTTGTCAAGTGTTATATGGATGGGAAAACTGTTTGAAATTTAAAATGTCCAGCAGGGTAATGTTACGTGGCAAAGTGTGAACTTAAGTGTGTAAACCATGGTGTGAATGTAACACGGTTCTTACCAATTGAACTTTACTATCTGAATACTAATTTTTGAAACGTTATTTGACTCATGTATTGTTGTCAAGTGTCAATTGGATGGGAAAATTGTTTGAAATTTAAACTGTCCAGCAGGTAATGTCATGTGGCAAAGTGTAAACTAAAGTGTACACCATAGTGTACATGTAGCAAGGTCCTTACCGATTGAACTTTGCTATTTGCACACTGATCTTTGACACGTTGTTTGACACTTGCATTGTTGTTAAGTGTCAATTGGATGGGAAAACTATTAGAAATTTAAACTGTCCAACAGGGTAACGTCACGTGAAAAAGTGTAAACTAAAGTGTACACCATGGGAAAATTGATCGAAATTCAAACTGTCCGACAGGGTAATGTCACGTGGCAAAGTTTAAACTAAAGTGTACACCATAGTGTACAAGTAGCAAGGTTCTTATCGATTGAACTTTCCTATTTGTATACTAATTTTTGACACGTTGTTTGACGCTTGCACTGTTGTCAATTGTCAAGTGGATGGGAAATTTGTTCGAAATTTAAACTGTAAAATAGGGTAGTGTCACGTGGCAAAGTGTAAACTAAAGTGTATGCCATAATGTACATGTGGCAAGCTCCTTATCGATTGAACTTTGCTATTTGTACACTGATTTTCGACACGTTGTTTGACAGTTGATTGTTGTCAAGTGTTAAGTGGATGGAAAAACTGTTCGAAATTTAAATTGTCCAACAGGGTAATATCACATTGCAAAGTGTATACTAAATGTACACCATAGGGTACATGTAGTAAGGTTCTTACCGATTGAATTTTGCTATTTGTACACTGATTTTTGACACGTTGTTTGACACTGGCATTCTTTTCAATTGTCAATTGGATGGGAAAATCTAAACTGTCCTACATGGTAATGTCATGTCGCATAGTGTAAACTAAAGTGTACACCACAGTCTACATGTAGCAAGGTTCTTACCAGTTGGACTTTGCTATTTGTACCCTAATTTTTGATACGTTGTTTGACACGTGAATTGTTGCAAGTGTAAATTGGATGGGAAAACTATTTGAAATTTAAACTGTCCCGCAGGGTAACGTCACATGGCAAAGTGTAAACTTAAGTGTGTACACCATAGTGAACATGTAGCAAGGTTTATGCCAATTGAACTCTGCTATTTGTACACTGATTTTTGAAACTTTGTTTAACACTTGCATTGTTGTCGAGTGTCAATTGGATGGGAAAACTGTTAAAACTTTAACTATCCAATAGGGTAATGTCACGTGGCAAAGTGTAAACAAAAGTTTGCACCATAGTGTACATGTAGCAAGGTTCTTACCGATTGAACTTTGATATTTGTGCACTGATTTTTGACACGCTGCTTGATATTTGCATTGTTGTCAAGCGTCAATTGGATGGGAAAATAGTTTGAAATTTAAACTGTCCAATAGTGTAATGTCACATGGTAAAGTGTAAACAAAAGTGTACAGCATAGTGTACATGTAGTAAGGTTCTTACCAATTGGACTTTGCTATTTGTACACTAATTTTTTTGACAAGTTATTTGACACTTGCATTGTTGTCAAGTGTCAATTTAATGGGAAAACTACTATTTTTACACTCATTTTTGACACGTTGTAGACACTCACATTGTTGTCAGGTGTCATTTGGATGAGAAAACTATTTGAAATTTAAACTGTCCAGCAAGGTAATGTCACGTGGCAAAGTGTGAACTTAAGTATATAAACTATAGTGTACATGTAGCAAGGTTCTTACCAATTGAACTTTGCTATTTGTACACTGATTTTTGACACATTGTTTGACACTTACATTATTGTCAAGTGTTAATTGGATGGGAAAACTGTTCGAAATTTAAACTGTCCAACTGGGTAATGTCACGTGGAAAGTGTAAACTTACATGTGTACACCATAGTGTATGTGTAGCATGGTTTCTTACCGATTGAACTTTGCTATTTGTACACTGATTTTTGACATGTTGTTTGGCACATGAATTGTTGTCAAGTGTCAATTGGATGGGAAAACTGTTTGAAATTTAAACTGTCCAACAGGGTACTGTCACGTAGCAAAGTGTAAACTAAAGTGTACACCATAGTGTACATGTAGGAAGGTTCTTATCGATTGAACTTTGCTATTTGCACACTGATTTTTAACAAGTTGTTTGACACTTGCATTGTTGTTAAGTGTCAATTGGATGGGAAAACTATTAGAAATTTAAACTGTCCAACAAGGTAACGTCACATGGCAAAGTGTAAACTAAAGTGTACACCATGGAAGAACTAATCGAAATTTAAACTGTCCAGCAGGGTAGTGTCACCTGGCAAAGTTTAAACTAAAGTGTACACCATAGTGTACATGTAGCAAAGTTCTTACCGATTGAAATTTGCTATTTGTACACTGATTTTTGACACATTGCTTGACACTTGTATTGTTGTCAATTGTCAAGTGGATGGGAAATCTATTTGAAATTTAAACTATAAAATAGGGTAGTGTCACGTGGCAAAGTGTAAACTAAAGTGTACGCCATAGTGTACATGTAGCAAGATCCTTACGATTGAATTTTGCTATTTGTACACTGATTTTCGACACGTTGTTTGACAATTACATTGTTGTCAAGTGTCAGTTGGTTGGGAAAACTGTTCGAAATTTAATCAGTCCATAGGGTAATGTCACGTGGCAAAGTGTATACTAAACATACACAATAGTGTAGATGTAGCAAGGTTCTTACCGATTGAACTTTTCTATATGTACAATGATTTTTGTTATGTTGTTTGACACTTGCATTGTTTTCATGTGTCGTTTGGATGGGAAAACTGTTTGAAATTTAAACTGTCCTACAGGGTAATGTCACATGGCAAAGTGTGAACTTAAGTGTGTAAACCATAGTGCACATGTAGCAAGGTTCTTACCAGTTGAACTCTTCTATTTGTACACTAATTTTTGACACGTTGTTTGACACTTAAACTGTTGTCAAGTGTCAATTGGATAGGAAAACTGTTCAAAATTTAAACTGTCCAATAGGGTAATGTCGTGTGGCAAAGTGTAAACTAAAGTGTACACCTTAGTGTACATGTAGCTAGGTTATTATCGATTGAACTTTGCTATTTGTACACTGATTTTCAAAATATTGTTTGACACATGCATTATTGTCAAGTATCAATTGGATGAGAAAACTGTTCGAAATTTAAACTGTCCAATAGGGTAATGTCACGTGGTAAAGTGTAAACTAAAGTGTACACCATAGTGTACATGTAGTAAGGTTCTAACAGATTGAACTTTACTATTTGTACGTTGATTTTTGACATGTTGTTTGACAATTGCATTCCTGTCAAGTGTCAATTGGATGGAAAACAGTTTTAAATTTAAACTGTCCAATAGGGTAATATCACGTGGTAAAGTGTAAGCTAAAGTGTACACCATAGTATACATGTAGCAAGGTTCTTACCAATTTGAGTTTGCTATTTGTACACTGATTTTTGACACGTTGTGATATGATCCAGGAGTCGAGCCCCACGAAGGCAAGTGCGAGACGAGACCCGTTGATAGTTGATGGCGAACCAATGACACGATCAAGGGCAAAGCCAATGAAGCAAGCATGGGATTGCTCGTTCAAGAAACCATGGATGGAACTATGTTCGGGACTCAAAAGGGAGCAACTTTCATGTTCGGGTCGAAAGCCGAATCGACTTGGATCAATTTGTTGTCAAGCGACAAAAGAGGAGGCAAAAATCGAGACCATGCAGTCGCACAGGCAAAATTACATGCGATCACATAGCATGATACTAAAAACCAAAAGACCAGCTCAACTTAAACCATGCGACCGCATGGATTTACACCATGCAGCCGCATGGGCCAAAAAAATTAGCGATTTTTCTATTTTTGGCCGAATTTCTTAGTTTCGATAGAATTCTTATGGAATCAAATTATTACCATAATTTGATGGTTTTGGACATTTTTATTCATTAGTATAAATAGGAGAATATCTTTTCATTGTAAAAAGCTTTGAACTTTTGACTTTGAATTAATATTATAGAGAGAGAATTATTCTTTCAATTTAATTGTTCTTCTTGAACAATCTTGGAACTTATCAAGATTCAACTTCTTGTGGCGTTCTATCAATCAGATTGTGGGTTCTTTCAATTGTAATCAAGAGGTTTTAGGTTCTTCGCTAATCTAGGGTTTCTTGGTTCAATTCTTGGGGTTCAAGATCCAAAATCGAGTTAGTATTGGCATTCTTGGGTTCCGCATCAATCACGTTGTGGGTTTCGTAGTTTCCATTGCTACGGGGTTCGCATCAGTTGGTATCAGAGCTTTGGCTCCAATTTAATCAGGTTGTATCCTTATTTTTCTAATTTTTTTCAATTCCTTGTGTTCTTGTGTCCAGAAGATTTTCCTGATCTTTGATCCAAAAAATTTCATCAAAAATCTTCAAAATTTGTTTTTGGGCTCAATTTTCGTCCAAATCAATTTTCGTTTTCTTTGTTGGTTTTTATTGATTTCCGGATCTGAAAAAAATTACTGTTCATCCGAACGGTACTGTTCATCTGTACAGTTAAAAAAAACTTGTTAAATAATTATTGATCCATCAAAAAACCAACTATTATTATTCATTATCATTTCTAAATTACTTGGATGCATTGAATCATTCCATTCCTTCATTCAAATCAAGTTTTAAAAGTTTCTTTGAGTCCTTTGTTACAATTATTGAGTCACATCCGGTTTGGGGAATTCTACATGAATTGATTGATTGATTGAGTTCATTGATTGTCCCTAGAAGCAATTGTTGAAAGAATTGAGTGGTAAAAGGCAGAAAGGTGAGCTTAATAGAGGGTAAAAGCCTTGTGTGTGTTTCCGAATGACTTTTGGTGAGGCAGTAAAATAAAATTTTAGTGTTAGGATGTTAGAAAGGGCAGAATCAAACTCAAGCCGACAAGGCAATAATAGCAATGTAACGGAGGATTTAGTGCAGAGGTTTGAGAGGACATTTGGAGATGTGAGAGATAGGTTGGGGAAGCAGGGGGCTTGGATGAATAGATTAGATACATCGATGGTTGATCTTAGTCGGGGGCATCGAGTGGATCTATCCAATGCCAAAGGACCAGATAGATGGAAGCCTAGGAGGGAAAGGCGAGAGGAGTATGGATATGGGAGTGACATGGGCGAAGATGAATTTCACGGTGTTGAGATGGGAAGGATGACGAATAGAGGTGATAGGTTCGACAGACGGGGTTGAAATGATCGAGGGGAGGACTTGGATGGAAACTTGGGAAATATAAAAAAGACAGTTCCTTCATTCAAAGGAAGGAGTGATCTCGAGACATACCTGGAGTGGGAAAGGAAGGTTGAAATGATCTTCGAGTGTTATAACTATTCGGAGGAGAAAAAGGTGAAGTTAGCAGTTTTGGAGTTCAGTGACTATGCAATTTCATGGTGGGATCAAGTGATTACTTCACAACGTAGGAGTGGGGGAAGACCAATCAGCACTTGGGAGGAATTGAAGTCATTGATGAGAAAGAGGTTTGTTCCTAGCCACTATTACCGAGAGATCTATCAAAAACTGCAAGGTCTATATCAAGGGTCGAAAAGTGTAGAGGACCATCATAAGGAGATGGAAATACTCGTGATTAGGACCAATGTGGTGGAGGATCAGGAGGCTACCATGGCACGATTCTTGAATGGGTTGAATAGGGAAATTACCAATGTAGTGGAGTTGTAACATTAAGTGGAGTTGGAAGACATGTTGCATGTGGCTATGAAGGTAGAGAGACAGCTGAAGAGGAAAGGGGTAGCTAGGCAGCCGTTAGGAACTTCTAGTGTTAATCCATCTTGGAAGCCAGGGTGGAACAACAACAACAAAGGTGATAAAGCAGTACCTAAAGGTAGGAATGAGCGACAGAAAGGGAAAGAAGAAAGTGCTAGCAAAACAGCACCCAAAATAAATTCACAACTACCAAGGAATCAAGACATCAAGTGTTTTAGATGCTTGGGGTTAGGCACATTGCTTCTCAATGCCCAAATAAATGGGTAATGATTTTGTTGGATAATGGAGAAGTGGTGAGTGAAAGTGAAGGAGAGTTTGAGGACATGCCTGCATTGGAGGACATTGAAGAAGAAGAAAAATTGGAGTTTGCTGTTGGGGAATCGTTGGTGTCAAGGAGAGCTCTTAACACTCAAGTCAAAGTGGATGATTCGGAGCAGCAGCGAGAAAATATATTCCACACACGTTGTTATGTCAACGATAAGGTATGTAGTAAGATTATTGATGGTGGGAGTTGCATGAATGTAGCTAGTACAACTTTAGTTGAGAAATTAGGACTAGCATTGTTAAGACACCCTAGGCCTTATAAGTTGCAATGGTTGAATGAAAGTGGGGAAGTTAGGGTGAATAAAAGAGTTTTAATTAATTTCTCAACGGGGAGTTATAGTGAGAAAGTAGTATGTGATGTGGTGCCTATGCATGTGGGTCATATCTTGTTAGGAAGGCCATGGCAATATGATAGAAGAGTCATACATGATGGTTATAGAAATCGTTATAGCTTTGTCAAGGATGGGAAGACTATCACTCTTGTGCCATTAACACCGGCACAAGTGTATGGAGATCAAATCAAGCTGAAAAGTGAGGAAGATGAGAGAATGAGAGAGTCAGGAAAAACGAAAGGCAATAGTGAAATCATCACTAAGAGAGAAAATAGTGAGGTGGCTGAGAGTGGAGAAAAGAGAGAAAAGCCACATGAGAGGACAGAAAAAGAGTCAGTTGAGAGGATAGAAAAAGAGTCAACTGAGCGGAGAGAAAAGCCAAAGGTCAACTTCTATGCAAAAGAGAGTGAGTTGAAAAAGGCTATGAGCGATAATAGACAAATGATATTGTTAGTATACAAGGAGTCCCTCCTCAATTTTGAGGATTCTAACACATCCCTCCCTAGTTTGGTTAAGTCTTTATTGCAGGAGTTCGAAGATGTGTTTCCTGAGGAGATGCCAAGTGGATTGCCACCAATCAGAGGCATCGAGCACCAGATTGACTTTGTACCCGGAGCTGTCATACCGAATCGACCAGCTTACCGAAGTAATCCTGAGGAGACGAAGGAGCTTCAAAAGCAAGTGGAGGAGTTTATGAGCAAAGGTTATGTTTGGGAGAGCATGAGTCCATGTGCTGTACCTGTTTTGCTGGTGCCTAAGAAGGACAGGACTTGGAGAATGTGCATGGATTACCGAGCTATCAATAGTATCACGATAAAGTATCGTCACCCAATACCTAGGCTAGATAATATCCTTGATGAGTTGCATGGTGCCTGCATTTTTAGTAAGATTGATCTTAAGAGTGGGTATCATCAAATTCGGATGCGGGAGGGTGATGAATGGAAAATGACGTTTAAGACTAAGTATGGATTGTATGAATGGTTAGTTATGCTGTTTGGACTCACTAATGCACCGAGCACTTTTATGCGTTCAATGAACCATGTTTTGCGTGCTTTTATTGGGAAATTTGTTGTAGTTTATTTTGATGACATCTTAATCTATAGCAAAAACCTAGATGAGCATTTAGAACATTTAAATTGTGTGCTTGTTGTGTTGCGAAAGGAACAACTATATGCTAATTTCAAAAAGTGCACATTTTGCATGGATAGAGTTGTTTTCCTAGGACTTGTGGTTAGTGCTAACGGGGTGGAAGTCGATGAAGAAAAGATAAAAGCTATTAAAGAATGGCCAACACCTAAGACTATAACTGAAGTTAGGAGTTTTCATGAATTGGCTAGTTTTTATAGGTGATTTGTAAAAGATTTTAGCACCATGACCACACCGTTGACTGAAATAGTAAAGAAGAGTGTAGGTTTTCATTGGGGAGAATCTCAAGAAATTGCATTTAACACAATTAAGGATAAGCTATGTAAAGCACCTGTTTTGGCATTACCAAATTTTGATAAAACATTTGAGGTTGAGTGTGATGCATCACGAATAGGTATAGGAGTAGTGTTAATGCAGGAAACTAGACCCATTGCTTACTTTAGCGAAAAGTTGAGTGGGGCAGCATTGAATTATCCGACATATGACAAGGAGTTTTATTCACTTGTTCGAGCATTGGAGACTTGGCAGCACTACTTATGGCCAAAGGAGTTCATGATACACACCAATCATGAATCTTTAAAGAATTTGCGAGGTCAAGGTAAGTTGAACAAAAGACATGAGAGATGGGTGGAGTTTATCGAGACATTTTCCTTCGTCATCAAGTGCAAACAAGGTAACGAAAATATAGTTGCTGATGCGTTGTCTCGAAGGTACATGCTTTTAAATTCATTAAGTGCTAAATTACTTGGTTTCGAGCATATTAAGGGCATGTATGAATCTAATTGTGATTTTTCCAGTGTTTATACTTCATGTGAAAAAGGTGCATTTGATGAATTTTTTAGGCATGAAGGATATTTGTTTAGGGAAAATAAGTTGTGCATTCCTAATTGTTCTTTGCGTGAATTATTGGTAAGGGAAGCACATGGGGATGGTTTAATGGGACACTTCGGGGTTCAAAAGACTTTAGACATGTTAGGGGAACATTTTTATTGGCCTAAAATGCAACATGACGTAAAACAAATATGTGGAAAGTGCATAACTTGTAAAAAGGCTAAGTCTAAGGTTCAACCCCATGGTTTGTATACTCCTTTGCCTGTACCTAGTGAACCTTGGGTAGACATATCTATAGACATTGTGTTAGGTTTGCCTAGGACAAAAAGGGGTCGGGATTCAATATTTGAAGTGGTCGATAGGTTTAGTAAGATGGCGCACTTCATACCATGTCATAAAACTGATGATGCTACTAATATTGCAGACTTATTCTTTAGGAAAATAGTACGTTTACATGGAGTACCTAAGAGTATAGTGTCTGATAGGGACGTGAAGTTTTTGAGTCATTTTTGGCGTGTTCTGTGGAGTAAGTTACGAACTAAGTTATTATTTTCTAAAACTTGTCACCCACAAACAGATGGACAAACTGAGGAAGTTAATCGAACAATGACTCAACTACTTAGGCCAGTAATCAATAAAAATCTGAAATCATGGGAAGAGTGTTTACCATTTATAGAGTTTGCATATAATCGAGCTACACATTCTACTACTTCGTTTTCTCCTTTTGAAATTGTTTATGGTTTTAATCCACTAACACCTATGGATTTAATGCCTTTGCCTGTGCATGAACGAGGTAGCTTGGATGGGAAATGAAAAGCCGAGATGGTGAAAACACTCCATAAAAAGGTCAGGATGCAGATCGAAGAGAAAGGAAAGCTGATTGCATCAAAATCAAATAAAGGAAGAAAACGCGTTACATTTTGAGCCTGGAGATTGGGTCTGGGTGCATTTTAGAAAAGAGCCTTTTCCAGAACAGAAGAAGTCAAAATTGCAACCACGAGGCGATGGACCATTTCAAATCATCGAGAGGATCAATGACAATACATACAAAGTGGATTTGCCAGGTGAGTATAATGTTTCAGCTACTTTTAATCTATCTGATCTCTCTTTGTTTGATGTAGGTTCAGATTCGAGGACGAATCCTTTTGAAGAGGGAGGGGATGATATGATCCAGGAGACGAGCCCGACGAAGGCAAGTGCGAGACGAGACCCGTTGATAGTTGATGGCGGACCAATGACGCGATCAAGGGCAAAGCAAGTGAAATAAGCAATGTGATTGCTCGTTCAAGAAACTATGGATGGAACCATGTTCGGGACTCAAAATGGAGCAACTTTCATGTTCGGGTCGAAGGCCGAATCAACTTGGATAAATTTGTTATCAAGCGACGAAAGCGGAGGCAAAAATCAAGACCATCCGGCCGTACAGGCAAAATTACATGCGGCCGCACAGCATGATACCGAAAACCAAAAGACCAGCTCAAGTTAAACCATGCGACCGCATGGATTTACACCATGCGGCCGCATGGGCCAAAAAAATTAGCGATTTTTCTATTTTTGGCCGAATTTCCTAGTTTCGATAGAATTCTTATGGAATCAAATTATTACCATAATTTGATGGTTTTGGATGTTTTTATTCATTAGTATAAATAGGAGAATATCTTTTCATTGTAAAAACCTTTAAATTTTTTACTTTGAATTAATATTATAGAGAGAGAATTGTTCTTTCAATTTAATTGTTCTTCTTGAACAATCTTGGAACTTATCAAGATTCAACTTCTTGTGGCGTTCTATCAATCGGATTGTAGGTTCTTTCAATTGTAATCGAGGGGTTTTAGGTTCTTCGCTAATCTAGGGTTTCTTGGTTCAATTCTTGAGGTTCAAGATCCAAAACTGGGTTAGTATTGGCGTTCTTGGGTTCCGCATCAATCTCGTTGTGGGTTTCGTAGTTTCCATTGCTACGGGGTTCGCATCACGTTGTTTGACACTTGCATTGTTGTCAAGTGTCAATTGGATGAGAAAAATATTTGAAATTTAAACGGTCCACCTGGGTAATGTCATGTAAACTTACGTGTGTACACCATAGTGAACGTGTAGCATGGTTCTTACCGATTGAATTTTGCTTTTTGTACAGGGATTTTTGACACGTTGTTTGATACCTGCATTCTTGTCAATTGTCAATTGGATGGAAAAACTATTTAAAATTTAAACTTTCCAACAGGGGAATGTCACGTGGCAAAGTGTAAGCTAAAGTGTACACCATAGTGTTTATGTAGCAAGGTTCTTACTAGTTTTACTTTGCTATTTGTACGCTGATTTTTGACACGTTGTTTGACACTTGTATTGTTGTCAAGTGTCAATTGGATGGGAAACTTTTTGAAATATAAACTGTCTAGCAGGGTAATGTAATGTGACAAAGTGTAAACTAAAGTGTACACCATAGTGTGCCTGTAGCAAGGTCCTTACCGATTGAAGTTTGCTATTTGTACACAGATTTTTGACACATTGTTTGACACTTGCATTGCTGTCAAGTGTCAATTTGATAGGAAAATTGTTTGAAATACAAACAGTCCAATAGAGTAATGTCAAATGGCAATGTGTAAACTAAAGTGTACACCACAGTGTACCTGTAACAAGGTTCTTACCGATTGAACTTTGCTATCTATACACTAATTTTTGACACGTTGTTTGACACTTGCATTGCAGTCAAGTGCCAATTGGATGGAAAAACTGTTTGAAATTTAAACTGTCCAACAAGGTAATGTCACGTTGCAAAGTGTAAACTAAAGTGTACAACATAGTGTACATGTAGCATGGTCCTTACCGATTGAACTTTACTATTTGTACACTAATTTTTGACACGTTGTTTGACACTTGTATTGCTGTCTAGTGTTAATTGGATGGAAAAACTATTCAAAATTTAAGCAGGCCAACAGGGTAATGTAACGTCGCAAAGTGTAAACTATTATGTACACCATAGTGTACATGTAGCAAGGTTCTTACCGATTGAACTTTGTTATTTGTACAATGACTTTTGAGACGTTGTCTGACACATGGATTTTTGTCAAGTGTCAATTAGATGGGAAAACTGTTTGAAATTTAAACTGTCCAACAGGGTAATGTCATGTGGCAAAGTGTAAACTAAAGTGTACGTCATAGTGTACATGTAGTAAGGTCATTGTCGATTGAACTTTACTGCACTAATTTTTGACACGTTGATTGACACTGGCATTATTTTCAAGTGTCATTTGGATGGGAAAATTGTTTGAAATTTATATTGTCTAACAGGGTAATGTCACGCGGCAAAGTGTATACTAAAGTGCGTACACCATAGTGTACATGTAGCAAGGTTTTTACCGATTGAACTTTGCTATTTGTACATTGATTATTGACAAAAATTTTGACACTTACATTGTTGTCAAGAGTCAATTGGATGGAAAAATTGTTTGAATTTTAAACTATCTAACAGGGTAATGTCACATGGTAAAGTGTAAACTAAAGTGTGCATCGTAGTGTACATGTGACAAGGTTCTTACCTATTGAATTTTGCTATTTGTTCACTAATTTTTAACACACTATTTGACACTTGCATTGTTTTCAAGTGTCAATTGGAGGGGAAAATTGTTTAAAAATTAAACTGTCCAACAGGGTAATTGTGACACCCCGAACTTAAGCTTCGAGTGTAGCGTACTAAACATAAAAACTGCTGCCTTCGCTACATGTAAATACTCTTAAATAAAAGTATTATATGTTAGAGACTTCTTTTCAATTTGGTAAAATATCTCTCACAAACTTTAATGGCCAGCAGAAGTGCATGTCGACATGAAATTATACTTTACATTTACGGACTCGGCATTGCCACGGTTAGTTGGGACAGCAAGTTCAACTATTTTTATAAAATTCATCCCAACTCCGTTTTCTATGAAATTTGTAGCATTAGAAAGATATTTTCAATTAGTTTTCGAGGTTAAAATATGAAAAATTTCCAAGATCATATGACATGGGCATATTACTGAAAACAGTGAGGTATTGCACAGAAAGTTCAGATTGACCCTTCAATGCTTAAAAATTCATATCTCAGGCCACGGATATCCAATTTGAGTGATTCTTACGCCCATATTAAGAATACTCAAAGAGGAAAGCAGCAATATTTTTAGAGTCTCTAATAGACATTTATGGATTCAGAAATAACGTTTTGAAGTTGACGCAAAAACTGTCCCGTTTCTACCTTTTTATCACTTGCAAGGGAAAGTCTAAAAAATAAAAAGTCTCTTAACATAACATGGAAGATATGATTACATAATTTACTTCAGGTACCATATTACATCATGTCTTATACATGTTTTTATATAATAACATAAGAAAAACATATGGAAGCAGTGAAACAAAACATACAAAGAAGAAACTTCGATGTAAAATAACTTTGTCCTTAACCCATCATCGACTATGCCGATTGACTTCCACCAACTCCACAATTATGGATCTGAAAATTTAGTATGGAATACTATGAGTATAGAGAATACTCAGTAAGATACCATGCTTGGATTTAACATGTTAATACTACACAAAAGAATGTATTCAAACACACACTTGCACATTCCGGCTTGCCGGTGCCCTTCGGACTTGTCCTAAGGCATAAATAGATATCTAACATTGTGGACCTGTCCACATCTTTCATATTATGATTTTCATGCATAGCTTAAGCATAAATATTAACACGAAATCCTACCACTTGAGCATAGAAAATATCTTAATGTAAAACTTGAAGAAATTTCGGTTGAAAGATGAATTGAGAGTGATAGGCTTTGTCCCCTTTTCCTCACGTATTCACTGCCCTTTCTTACAAGTGATATTCTTTTTTTTTTTTTTTTTGCAAGGGAAATAAATGGCAACAGTATTTCATATTTAAAGGTAAGAGGACTTAATGATTAAGTAAAGGTGACTCTTCAACAATTGTCTCCACTTGGGTTGCATGGATGTACTTCATAAATTTAACTAAACAACTCATGCTTAAGTTAAACACTTCATGCTTGCCTTAGCTACCTCATGCTTGCTTGTTATCTCACTACAAAGATAACATTCTACTCTCAGCCAAGTGGAAAAAAATGCTTATTTTTAGTAATTAGGTGTAAAATTTGACATTTATCCCAAACCCCTAATTAACTAATTTTGGTAAACTTTTAATAAATCGACCAATGCAAATTTGGCAACCATTAATAATTTTGGCCATACTAAATTTTGAAAAGTTAAATTGCTATCCTAAAAATTAAATGAGCACAAAATTTCGGAGTATTACATCCCTCCTCCCTTAAAAAAATTTCGTCCTCGAAATTACCTTGAACTTAGTTAAAAAGTTCTGGATACTTGATCTTGATTTCCTCTTCTCTTTCCCAAGAAGCTACGTAATTCTTTAACATTGGTTGGTCTTACCCAATTATTACTGCTTCTACTTTAGTTGGGTCTACTTCAATTCCTTGTGCTGTGATTACGTGCCCCAGAAAACCTATTTTATCCAACCAAAATTCACATTTCTTGAATTTGGCATAAAGCTTCTCTTCTCTTAGAGTTTCCAAGACAATTGTGAGATGTTTCTCGTGTTCCTCATTACTCTTCGAATAGATTAAGATGTCATCAATAAAAACTATGATAAATCAGTCTAAGTATTCATGGAATACTCTGTTCATTAGATCCATAAATACTGCCGGGGCATTAGTTAATCCAAAAGGCATCACCAAAAATTCAAAATGCCCATAACGCATCCTAAAAGCCATCTTAGGGATATCATATGACTTAATTTTCAATTGATGATATCCTGATCTTAGATCGATCTTTAAAAATATTGTAGCCCTCTTGAGCTGGTCAAACAAATCTTCTATTCTTGGAAGTGGATATTTGTTTTTTGATAGTGAGGCGATTCAATTCTCGATAGTCAATGCATAGCCTCATTGTTCCATCCTTCTTTTTCACAAATAACACAGGTGTACCCCAAGGTGACACATTTGGTGTAATGAAACCCTTATCAAGAAGCTCCTTCAACTATACCTTCAACTCTTGCAGTTCCAATGGTGCCATACGATATGGGGCCTTTGAAATAGGTGTTGCTCCTAGTACCAAGTCAATGGTAAACTGATATGATCCAAGAGTCGAGCCCGACGAATGCAAGTGCGAGACGAGACCCGTTGATAGTTGATGGTGGACCAATGATGTGATCAAGGGTAAAGCAAGTGAAACAAGTGATGAGATTGCTCGTTCAAGAAACCATTGATGGAACCATGTTCGGGACTCAAAATGGAGTAACTTTCATGTTCGGGTCGAAGGTCGAATCAACTTGGATCAATTTGTTATCAAGCGACGAAAGCGGAGGCTAAAGACAACACCATGCGGCCGCACAGGCAAAACCACATGCGGCCGTACACATGCATACCAAAAACCAAAAGTGCGATTTCAGTTGAACCATGCGACCGCATGGATTTACACCATACGGCCGCATAGGCCAAAAATTTGGCGAATTTTCCAATTTTGGCAATTTTCCACATTTTGTTAGATTTTGATTCTTTTCCATATTTTGGAGATTATACTCGACTTTTACATGATTTTTACCTAGTTTTTAGGTTTAGTATAAATAGGAGTTTCCATTCAATTGTTAAAAAACCTTTGACATTATTGATATTGAATTAAAGTGATGCGTATTGTCTTCTCTTCATCGTTTTTCATTGAACAATTTCAAACTTATCAAGTGTTAACTTGTGGCATTCAAACAAATGGATTTAATTCTTGGATTGTGTGACCAAGGGGTCTTTCAAGCATCGTTCTTGTTGGGTTTTTTAGTTCGACTTTCTTTTGGGTTAATCCTAAACTTTGTATTAATTTGGCTTTCTTGGGTTTGTCAATCTCGTTGTGGATTTCGTAGTCAATGTTGCTACGGGGTTCGCATCAGTTGGTATCAAAGCTTTGGCTCCAAATTAATTGAAGGTTATATCTTTTCTTTATTTGTTTGGATCATTAATTTTTCTTTCTTAGTTTTCTTCATTCTTGTTTTCTTTTCATCGTTTTGTTGAGTTGTTGGTAGCTTACTAGCCTTCTTTCATCAAGGAGTAAAAAGAAAAAAAAGGTTACCGTACATTTGAGGTATTGTTCATCTCGAAGTATTGTTCACAAAAAACAAAAAAATATATATAAAAAAAAATTGATATCATTGTTTGATTTTGTGTTTTTTTTTCTACCAACAACAATTTCTACATTTTGTTTGATTTTTGGGATATTCAATTGGGTTCGAGTCTTTCATTCTTCTTTTGAGTCTATTCACATATTCGTGTCAAAACATTCATCTATTCCACTTATTCAAGTCCTTTGAGTCTCATGGTCTTTGATTAATATTCGGTTTGTTTGAATTGCCGGTAAAATAATTAATTTAGTTCACTTGGTTCTTTGAAGTGCTTGGAGGGAGACTTTGAATAGTAAAAGGCCGAGTGGTGAGTTTAATAGAGGGAAAAAGTCATAGTGAGTGTTTTTCGAGTGAAATCCTTCTGAGGCATAAAAAAAATTGTGTGATATGATGTTGGAAAGAGAAGGTTCTAATTCAAGCCAAAATGGTAATGACAACAATGCATCGAAGGACATGATAAGGAGGTTTGAAAGGGTACTTGGTGACTTTAGGGAGAAGGTGGATAGGCAAGGGGAATGGATGGCACACAAATGGGTACTACAGTTGCTAATCTTAGCCAGGGACAAGTGGAGATGTCTAATGCTAGGGGGCCGGGTAGGCTTGAATCTAGGAGAGGAAGGCGGGATGAGTATCATAGTGATGAGAATGATTTTGACGAAAATGACATTGATATGGGTCGAGCGAGGCATAGGGGCAATAGGATGGAAAGACGGGGTAGGAATAACTTGGGAGATGAAGTAGATGGAAATTTGGAGAGTATTAAAATGACTATTCCGCAATTTAAGGGGAAAAGCGATCCAGAAGCATATTTAGAGTGGGAAAGGAAGGTTGAGATGATTTTTGAGTGCTATAATTATTCGGAGGAGAAAAAGGTAAAATTGACGGTGCTTGAATTTGTGGATTATGCGATATCTTGGTGGGATCAAGTGCTTACATCACGGCGTAGGGGTCGGGAAAGGCCAATTAGCATTTGGGATGAGTTGAAAATGTTGATGAGGAGGAGGTTTGTTCCGAGTCATTATTATAGGGAAATCCATCAAAAATTGTAAGGTTTTTATCAAGGATCGAAAAGCGAAGAGGATTATCACAAGGAGATGAAAATTCTTATGATTCGGGCTAATGTGGAGGAAGATCGGGAAGCTACCAAGGCATGGTTCTTGAATAGGTTAAATTGGGATATTGCAAACATTGTAGAGTTACAATATTATGTGGAAATTGAGGACATGCTACATGTGGCAATGAAGATCGAGAGGCAACTGAAGAGGAAGGGGACGTCTAGGCAACCGTTAGGTACTTCGACTCCTAATCCAACATGGAAATCGAAGTGGGATGACAACAACAAAAATGGGGCTGCACCTAGAGGTAAAAATGATTGGCAAAAGAGCAAGGATGGAAATGCTAGCAAACCAATATCAAAATCGGAGGCACAACCGTCACGCAATTGGGACATCAAATGTTTTAGGTGTTTAGGAACAGGGCATATTGCTTCTCAATGCCCAAACAAACGGGCGATGGTGTTGAGGGATAATGGAGAGATTGTGAGCGATAGTGATGGCGAGTTTGATGACATGCTGGCGTTGGAGGGTGTTAGCGAAGAAGAAAATGTTCAAGGGCAGGTTGGGGATCTACTAGTCATAAGGCGAGCTCTCACTAGTCACGTCAAACCGGATGACTTGGAATTGCAATGGGAGAACATTTCCACACTCGATGCCACGTCAACAATACGGTATGTAGTGTTATAATTGATGGTAGTAGTTGCACTAATGTAGCTAGCGTATCTCTTGTAGAAAAGTTGGGTTTAACATTGTTGAAACACCCAAGACCTTATAAATTGTAATGGTTGAATGAGAGTGGTGAGATGAGGGTGAATCAAAGAGTGTTAATTAATTTGTCAATTGGGAGTTATAAGGATGAGTTAGTATGTGATGTGGTGCCAATGCAAGCGGGACATATTTTATTGGGGCGACTATGGCAATACGATAGGAAGGCTATGTATGATGGGTACAAAAATCTATATAGTTTCATTAAGGATGGAAGGACCATTACTCTTGTGCCATTAACACCGGCGCAAGTCTATGGAAACCAATTAAAATTGAGAAGTGAGGAAGAGAGGAGAGCAAAAGAGTTAGAAAAAAGGAGAGCAAATAGTGAGTTGGAGAAAAAGAGAGAAAATGTTGAGATAGCCATTAGAGAGGAAAAGCGAGAGCAATCACAAGAGAGAAAAGAAAGAGAGTGCCCCGAGAGAAGAGAGAAAACATGAGCGAATTTCTTTGCAAAAGAGAGTGATTTGAGGAGGGTGGTAATTGGGAGGAAAGAGATGATCTTGTTTGTTTATAAGGAACCACTCCTCAATTTTGAGGAAACTAACCCACCCCTCCCTAGTTTGGCTAAGTCCTTGTTGCAGGAATCAACGATGTATTTCCAGAGGATGCACTAAGTGGATTGCTACCTATTCGAGGCATTGAACATCAAATTGACTTCATACTCGGAGCTGTCATTCCAAATCGACTGGCTTATCGAAGTAATCCCGAGGAGACTAAGGAGCTTCAAAGGCAAGTGGAGGAGTTTATGAGCAAAGGATACGTGAGGGAAAGCATGAGTCCTTGTGTGGTACCGATTTTGCTTGTACCAAAAAAGGATGGAACATGGTGAATGTGCGTGGATTGTAGGGCTATCAACAACATAACGGTAAAGTATCGTCACCCTATACCTAGGTTAGATGACATGCTTGATGAATTACATGGTTCTTGCATATTTTCTAAAATTGATTTAAAAAGTGGGTATCATCAAATTCGTATGTGGGAGGGTGATGAATGGAAAACGGCTTTTAATACTAAGTATCGTTTATATGAATGGTTGGTTATGCCGTTTGGACTCACAAATGCACCTAGCACTTTTATTCGTGTAATGAATCATGTTTTATGTGCTTTTATAGGAAAATTTGTTGTGGTTTATTTTAACGACATCTTAATCTATAGCAAAACCTAGGAGAACATTTGGAACATTTAAAATGTGTGCTTATTGTTTTAAGGAAAGAACAACTCTATGTTAATCTTAAGAAATGCACGTTTTGTATGGATAGAGTTATTTTTCTTGGTTTTGTGGTTAGTGCTAATGGGGCAGAAGTAGACGATAAAAAGATAAAAGCTATTAGAGATTGGCTGACACCTAAAAGCATAACGGAAGTTAGGAGTTTTCATGGTCTGGCTAGTTTTTATAGGCGATTTGTGAAGGATTTTAGCACTATCACTGCACCACTCACGGAAGTAGTTAAAAAGAGTGTAGGTTTTCATTGGGGTGATGAACAGGAACTTGCATTTAATACTATTAAAGGTAGATTGTGTAAAGCACCTATTTTGGCATTACCTAACTTTGATAAAACATTCGAGATTGAGTGTGATGCATCAGGAATAGGGATTTGGAGCAGTTTTAATGTAGGATTGGAGGCCTATTGCATACTTTAGCGAGAAATTGAGTGGAGCTGCTTAAAATTATCCTACATATGACAAAGAACTTTATGCACTTGTTCGAGCTTTGGAGACTTGGCAACATTATCTATAGCCGAAAGAGTTCGTAATACACACCAATCATGAGTCACTAAAGCACTTGCAGGGACAAGGTAAATTGAACAAGAGGCATGCACGGTGGATGGAATTCATTGAGACCTTTCCATACGTCATTCGGTATAAACAAGGTAAGGAAAATGTGGTGGTGGATGCATTGTCACGAAGGTACGTATTACTAACTACTCTTGATTCTAAGTTACTTGGGTTTGAACATATTAGGGAATTGTATGAAAAAGATGTTGATTTTTCGGATATTTATTTGTCATGCATTAAGGGAGCAGTTGATAGGTTCTTTAGGCATGAGGGATATTTATTTCGGAAAAATAGGTTATGTGTTCCTAATTGTTCTATTCGAGAATTGTTAGTAAGGGAGGCACATAGTGGTGGATTGATGGGACACTTTGGGGTTCAAAAGACTTTAGATGTATTGAAGGAGCATTTTTATTGGTCTAAGATGAAAAGTGATGTTGAGCAAATTTGTAGTTGATGCATAGGTTGTAAAAAGGCTAAATCTAAGGTTTTACCACAAGGTTTGTACACACCTTTACCTACACCTAGTGAGGCTTGGGTTGATATTTCGATGGACTTTGTTTTGGGTTTACCTAGGACTAAGAGAGGTTGGGATTCTATTTTTGTGGTTGTAGATAGGTTCAGCAAAATGGCACATTTTATACCATGTCACAAAACTGACGATGCCACGAACATTGCTGACTTATTCTTTAAAGAGATTGTGCGTTTACATGGGGTTCCTAGAAGTATAGTGTCGGATCGGGATGTCAAATTTTTGAGTCACTTTTGGAGAGTTTTGTGGGGTAAGTTAGGCACTAAGTTACTATTTTCCACAACTTGTCACCCACAAACAGATGGGCAAATGGAGGTAGTGAATAGGACTATGACACAATTGTTACACACAGTAATCAGTAAAAATTTGAAGAGTTGGGAGGAGTGTCTACCACTTGTTGAATTTGCATACAATCGAGCTATTCACTCTACTACGTCATATTCTCCATTTGAAATTGTATATGGTTTTAATCCACTAACTCCTTTGGATTTAATTCCTTTACCTGTGAATGAACGTGGTAGTTTAGATGGCAAAAAGAAGGCGGAATTGGTTAAGTCACTCCATGAAAAGGTAAAAGTGCAAATTGAAAATAAAAGTAAGTTGGTTGCGTCACAGGTGAACAAAGGAAGGAAGCGCGTGACATTCAAGCCAGGAGATTGGGTTTGGGTGCACCTTAGGAAAGAGCGGTTTCCGGAGCAAAGGAAGTCCAAGTTGCAACCGAGGGTCCATGGTCCATTTCAAGTGATTGAAAAGATAAACAACAATACTTACAAGTTGGACCTTCCAGGTGAGTATAATATTTTGGCTATTTTTACTGTATCTGATCTCTCTCTCTATTTGATGCAGGTTCAGGTTCGAGGACGAATCCTTTTGAAGAGGGAGGGGATGATATGATCCAGGAGTCGAGCCCGACGAAGGCAAGTACGAGACGAGACCCGTCGATAGTCGATGGCGGACCAATGACTCGATCAAGGGAAAAGCAAGTGAAACAAGTGATGGGATTGCTCGTTCAAGAAACCATTGATGGAACCATGTTCGGGACTCAAAATGGAGCAACTTTCATGTTTGGGTCGAAGGTCGAATCAACTTGGATCAATTTGTTATCAAGCGATGAAAGCGGAGGCTGAAGATAACACCATGCGGCCGCACAGGCAAAACCACATGCGGTCGCACACATGCATACCGAAAACCAAAAATGCAATTTCAGTTGAACCATGCGACCGCATGGATTTACACCATGCTGCCGCACAGGCCAAAAATTTGGCGAATTTTCCAATTTTGGCAATTTTTCATATTTTGTTAGATTTTGATTCTTTTCCATATTTTGTAGATTATACTCGACTTTTGCATGATTTTTACCTAGTTTTTAGGTTTAGTATAAATAGGAGTTTCCATTCAATTGTGAAAAAACCTTTGACATTATTGATATTGAATTAAAGTGAGGCGTATTGTCTTCTCTTCATCGTTCTTCATTGAACAATTTCGAACTCATCAAGTGTTAACTTGTGGTATTCAAACAACCGGATTTAATTCTTGGATTGCGTGATCAAGGGGTCTTTCAAGCGTCGGTCTCGTTGGGTTTTTTGGTTCGACTTTCTTTTGGGTTAATCCTAAACTTTGGATTAATTTGGCTTTCTTGGGTTCGTCAATCTCATTGTGGGTTTCGTAGTCAACGTTGCTGTGGGGTTCGCATCATAAACTCTACTTGCCTGTCTGGTGGTACACCTAGAAGGTCTTCCAAAAAAACATCTTTATAGTGTCGAACTATTCGAACATCCTCAACTAACAACTTATCTTGTTTAATGTTGGTCATCGATACTAGAGATCTTTGACCTAATTTTTTTTTCGGCATCATTTCAACTTGAGTTGTTGACACTATAGGAGACAAGGTATTTGCCTCAATTCCCACAAAGCGAAACTCTTCCTCGCCCGATCTTCGAAAAATCACCATTCTCTCGGTACAATGAATAGTTGCATAGTTTTTAGACAACCAGTCCATACCAAGGATAACATCAAAGTCTTTTATCGTTAATAGAATTATATCTACCGCTATACCTCTACCATCAATTTTCATCTTAAGATTTCTAGCTATTTGGTCAGCCACAAGTATCTTTCCAGATGGAAGAGAGATTTCTAAGGTATACGGAAGGAATTCACATCTTACTTTAGAATTTTCAATAAACGAAGAAGACATGAATGAATATGTAGCTCCAGAATCTATAAGTACAAATGCAGGCATATTGGAAACAGAGATGATACCTACGAGGACATTAGGGTCTCGCTCTGCTTCTTGCCTGGATAAGGAGAAAACTCTCGCTTTTCCTTTCTTGTCATCTCCAGCCTTCTGTGTTTGATTTTGGGGGCATTCTTTAGCAAAATGTCCTGATTTCCCACACTTGAAACAAACATTTTTTCCCAATAAGTATTCTCCTTGTGAGGTGTATCGCACTTAGGACAACATTTATCACCACCAGCTCCTACTATCTCCGTCTTTCCTTTCTTTGGTGCATTATTCCCTTTTCCTTTATCGTTATTCTGTCTATCAAAGTTCCACTTCCTCTTACCGGAGAAATTTTGAGCTTGGTAAGAATTTCCAACATTTTGAGTTCTTTGATAAGAAATAGTTTGTGCTTGCTTTAGGACTTCTCAATAAGTGTTTAGCTCGAGAACTGAAACGATATCACGAATATAAGGTTGAAGCCCGTGTTCGAACCTTCTAGCCCGCTTCTTTAACATAAACACTGAAAATGTTACCTTTTCAGCATCTTCGCATCTTATAAATTTAAAGATATGTTCTAGTTCTCGTAACCAGTCTTCAACTGCCAAGGGATCCATACTCTCCTCGAATGATGGAGGGTTCATTTTACGAAGTTGTTCTATCATTGCAGTTCGATCCCTCGGGTTAGGTACTATTTCAGGTTGAATAGCTAGTTGGTTGGGCTCTTGATGATCAGTTAGTACTTCTTTATTTAGTGTTCGTTGTCCAGTCAAAGGTGGTGCCTATTGTTGCTGTCCCAATTCCCGCATTACGGCAAGCAGTTCTCGTGCAAAGTTTGCTACATTAACTTCGCCACCACTAGAACTAGCATTAGTATTGCCACTGCCTAAGTTCATATTGGAATTCGGTGCACTGCCATGGTTGTGCTTTGGAGGAATTTCCTTTGAATGAAATATATTCATCCAGTTAGAATTACTTCAGGATGTAATACTAACTTTAGAAACATCCAAAGGTCAAGACAACTTTCCTTCATATATATACATTATTATTTTTCACAAACAAAAGTCATGTTAAGGTACGGTACATACATTCATAATCTCAACCATGACTTGATTCAAAATTTTCATATATGCAGCCATAAATATAGCAGTTCATTGCATAAGAAAACTCATAAACTTTAAAAAGAAGTTTTTACCTTGATCATCAGTTGAAAGTTAGTTGCTAGCTTGCTCGATGATGAAGGATAGTAACTTTTTTTTTTTTTTTTTAAAACTCTACAGAAAAGCATAACTGCTCTGATACCACGCTGTGATGCCCCGAACTTAAGCTTCGAGTATCACGTACTAAACATAAAAATTGCTGCCTTTGCTACATGTAAATACTCTTAAATAAAAGTATTATATGTTAGAAACTTATTTTCAATTTGGTAAAATATCTCTCATAAAATTTAATGGCCAGCAGAAGTGCATGTCGACATGAAATTAGACTTTACATTTACGGACTCGGCACTGCCACGGTTAGTTGGGGCAGCAAGTTCAACTATTTTTATAAACTTCATCCCAACTCCATTTTCTATGAAATTTGCAGCATTAGAAAGATATTTTCAATTAGTTTTCGAGGTTAAAATATGAAAAATTTCCAAGATCATATGATATGGGCGTTTTACTGAAAACAGTGAGGTATTGCACAGAAAGTTCAGATTGACCCTTCAACGCTTAAAAATTCATATATCAGGCCACGGATATCCAATCTGAGTGATTCTAGCGCCCATATTAAGAATACTCAAAGAGGAACGCAGAAATATTTTTAGTGTCTCAAATATACATTTATGGAGTCAGAAATAACGTTTTGAAGTTGACCCAAAAACTGTCCCGTTTCTGCCTTTTTATCACTTGCAAGGGAAAGTCTAAAAAATAAAAAGTCTCTTAACATAACATGGAAGATATGATTACATAATTTACTTCTGGTACCATATTACATCATGTCTTATACATGTTTTTATATAATAACATAAGAAAAACATATGGAAAGCAGTCAAACAAAACATACAAAGAAGAAACTTCGATGTAAAATAACTTTGTCCTTAACCCATCATCGATTATGCCGACTGACTTCCACCAACTCCACAATTATGGATCTAAAAATTTAGTATGGAATACTATGAGTATAGAGAATACTCAGTAAGATACCATGCTTGGATTTAACATGTTAATACTACACAAAAGAATGCATTCAAACACACACTTGCACATTCCAGCTTTCCGGTGCCCTTCGGACTTGTCCTAAGGCATAAATAGATATCTAACTTTGTGGACCTGTCCACATCTTTCATATTATGGTTTTCATGCATAGCTTAAGCATAAATATTAACATGAAATCCTACCACTTCAGCATAGAAAATATCTTACTATAAAACTTGAAGAAATTTCGGTTGAAAGATGAATTGAGAGTGATAGGCTTTGTCCCCTTTTCCTCACGTATTCACTGCCCTTTCTTACAAGTGATATTCTGCTTTTTTTTTTTTTTGCAAGGGAAATAAATGGCAGCAACATTTCTTATTTAAAGGTAAGAAGACTTAATGATTAAATAAAGGTGACTCTTCAACAATTGTCTCCACGTGGGTTGCATGGATGCACTTCATAAATTTAACTAAACACCTCATGCTTAAGTTAAACACTTCATGCTTGCCTTAACCACCTCATGCTTGCTTGTTACCTCACTACAAAGATAACATTCTACTCTCGGCCAAGTGAGAAAAAAAGCTTATCTTTAGTAATTAGGTATAAAATTTGACATTTATCCCAAATCCCTAATTAACTAATTTTGGTAAACTTTTAATAAATCGACCAAAGCAAATTTGGCAACCATTAATAATTTTGGCCATACTAAATTTTGAAAAGTTAAATTGATATCCTAAAAATTAAATGAGCACAAAATTTCGGAGTATTACAGTAATGTCATGTGACAAAGTGTAAACTAAAGTGTACACCATAGTGTACATGTAGCAAGGTTCTTACCGATTGAACTTTGCTATTTGTACACTGATTTTTGACACATTGTTTGACACTTGCATTGTTGTCTAGTGTCAATTGGATGGGAAAACTGTTTGAAATTTAAATTGTCCAACAGGGTAATGTCACGTGGAAAAATGTAAACTAAAGTGTACACCATATTGTACAAGTAGTAAGGTCCTTACCGATTGAACATTGCTATTCATACACTGATTTTTGACACATTGTTTAACAGTTGCATTGTTGTCAAGTGTCAATTGGATGGGTAAACTGTTTGAAATTTATATTGTCCAACAGGGTAATGTCACGTGACAAAGTGTATACTAAAGTCTATACACCATCGTGTAAATGTAGAAAGGTTTTTACCGATTGAACTTTGCTATTTGTCCATTGATTTTTGACACGTCGTTTGACACTTGTATTGTTTTCAAGTGTCAATTTAATGGAAAAATTATTTGAAATTTAAATTGTCCAACAGGGGAATGTCACGTGGCAAAGTGTAAACTAAAGTATACACCATAGTGTACATGTAGTATGGTCCTTACCGATTGAACTTTGTTATTTGTACACTAATTTTTGACACGTTGATTGACACTTGCATTATTGTCAAGTGTCAATAGGATGGGAAAACTATTTGAAATTTATATTGTCCAACAAGATAATGTCACGTGGCAAAGTGTATACTGAAGTTTGTGCACCATAGTGTACATGTTGCAAGGTTCTTACCGATTGAACTTTGCTATTTGTACACTAATTTTTGACAAATTGTTTGACACTTGCGTTGTTGTCAAGTGCAATTGGATGGGAAAACTATTTGAAATTTTAACTATCCAACAGGGTAATGTAACATGGTAAAGTGTAAACTAAAGTGTGCACCAGAGTGTACATGTAGCAAGGCTCTTACCAATTGAACTTTGCTATTTGTACACTAATTTTTTACGCGCTGTTTGACACTTGCATTGTTTTCAAGTGTCAATTGGAGTGGAAAACTTGTTGAAATTTAAACTGTCCAACAGGGTAATATCATATGGCAAAGTGTAAACTAAAGTGTACACCATAGTGTATAAGCAGCAAGGTTCTTATCGATTGAACTTTGCTAATTGTACACTAATTTTTAACTCTCTGTTTGACACTTGCATCGTTTTCAAGTGTCAAGTGGAGAGAAAAATTGTTTGAAAGTTAAATTGTCCAACAGAGTAATGTCACGTGGCAAAGTGAAAACTAAAGTGTATACCATAGCGTACATGTAGCGAGGTTCGTACCGATTGAACTTTGCTATTTGTACACTGATTTGGGAGACTATGTTTGGCACATGCATTCTTGTCAAGTGTCAATTGGATGGGAAAACTGTTTGAAATTTAAGCTGTCCAATAGGATAATGTCACGTGGAAAAGTGTAAACTATAGTGTACACTGTAGTGCACATATAGCAAGGTCCTTACCGATTGAACTTTGCTATTTGTACACAAATTTTTGACACGTTAATTGACACTTGTATTATTGTCAAGTGTCAATTAGATGGGAAAACGGTTTGAAATTTATATTGTCCAACAGGATAATGTCACGTGGCAAAGTGTATACTAAAGTGTGTCGACCATAGTGTACATGTAGCAAGGTTCTTACCAATTGAACTTTGCTATTTGTCCATTGAGTTTTAACACGTTGTTTGACACTTGCGTTGTTTTCAAGTGTCAATTGGATGGGAAAACTATTTGAAATTTAAGTTGTCCAACAAGGTAATGTCACGTGGCAAAGTTTAAACTAAAGTGTACACTACAGTGTACATGTAATAAGATCCTTACCGATTGAACTTTGCTATTTGTACACTAATCTTTTACACATTGATTGACACTTGCATTATTGTCAAGTTTCATTTGGATGGGAAAACTATTTGAAATTTATATTGTCCAACAGGGTAATGTCACGTGGCAAAGCGTATACTAATGTGTGTACACCATAGTGTACATGTAGCAAGGTTCTTACCGATTGACCTTTGCTATTTGTACATTGATTTTTGACACGTTGTTTGACACTTGCATTGTTGTCAAGTGTCAATTTGATGGGAAAACTATTTAAAATTTAACTGTCCAACAGGATAATGTCACGTGGCGAAGTGTAAACTAAAGAGTACACCATACTGTACATGTAGCAAGGTTCTTACCGATTGAAGTTTGCTACTTGTACACTGATTTTTGACACGTTATTTGACCCTTGCATTGTTGTAAAGTGTCAATTTGATGGAAAAAATATTTGAAATTTAAACTGTCCAACAGGGTAATGTCACGTGGCAAAGTGTAAATTAAAGTTTACATGTGGCAAGATTCATACCGATTGAACTGTGCTATTCGTACACTGATTTTTGACATGTTGTTTGACACTTGCATTGTTGTTAAGTATTAATTGGATGTGAAAACTGTTTGAAATTTAAACTGTCCAATAGGGTAATGTCATGTGGCAAAGTATAAACTAAAGTGTACACCGTAGTGTTCATGTAGCAAGGTCCTTATCGATAGAACTTTGCTATTTGTACACTGATTTCGACACTTTATTTAGCACCTGTATTGTGGTCAAGTGTAAATTGGATAGGAAAACAATTTGAAATTTAAACTGTCCAATAGGGTAATGTCACGTGGCAATGTGTAAACTAAAGTGTGTACACCATAGTGTATGTGTAGCAAGGTTCTTACCGATTGAACTTTGCTATTTGTACACTAATTTTGGACACGTAACTTGACACTTGCATTATTGTCAAGTGTCAATTTAATGGAAAAAATATTTAAAATTTAAATTGTCCAATAGGATAATGTCACGTGGCAAAGTGTAAACTAAAGTGTACATGTAGCAAGGTTCATACCGATTGAAACGTACTATTAGTACACTGATTTTTGACATGTTGTTTGAAGCTTGCACTATTATCAAGTGTTAATTGGATAGGAAAACTATTTGAAATCTAAACTGTCCAACAGGGTAATGTCACGTGGTAAAGTGTAAACTAAAATGTACACCGTACTGTTCATGTTGCAAGGTCCTTACCGATAGAACTTTGCTAGTTGTACACTGATTTTTGACACTTTATTTGACACCTGTATGTTGTCAAGTGTAAATTGGATTGGAAAACTATTTGAAATTTAAACTGTCTAATAGGGTAATGTCACTTGACAATGTGTAAACTAAAGTGTGTACACCATAGTGTACGTGTAGCAAGGTTCCTACCGATTGAACTTTTCTATTTGTATACTGATTTTTAACACGTGGTTTGACACTTGCATTGTTGTCAAGTGTCATTTGGATAGGAAAACTTGTTTGAAATTTAAACTGTCCAACAGGGTTATGTCACGTGTCAAAGTGTAAACTAAATTGTACACCATAGTGTACATATAGCAGGGTCCTTATCGATTGAACTTTGCTATTTGTACACTAATTTTCGGCACGTTGTTTAACACTTGTATTTTTATCAAGTGTCAATTGGAAGGGAAAACTATTTGAAATTTAAACTGTTCGACAGGGTGATATCATATGGCAAAGTGTAAACCAAAGTATACACCGTAGTTTACTTGTAGCAAGGTTCTTACTAATTGAAGTTTACAATTTGTACACAGATCTTTTACACGTTATTTGACACTTGCATTGTTTTCAAGTGTCAATTGGAAGGAAAATTTGTTTGAAATTTAAACTACCCAACAGGGTAATGTCACGTGGCAAAGTGTAAAATAAAGTGTACACCATAGTGTACATGTAGCAAGGTTCATACCGATTGAACTATCCTATTCATATACTGATTTTTGACATGTTGTTAGACACTTGCATTGTTATCAAGTGTCAATTGGACGGGGAAACTATTTGAAATTTGTACTATCCAATAGGGTTATGTCTCGTGGCAATGTGTAAACTAAAGTGTACACCATAGTGTACATGTAGTAAGATTCTTACCGATTGAGCTTTGCTATTTGTACCCTAATTTTTGAAACGTTGTTTGACACTTCCATTGTTATCAAGTGTTAATTGGATGGAAAAACTGTTTGAAATTTAAACTGTCTAACAGGGTAATGTTACGTGGCAAAGTGTGAACTAAATTGTACACCATAGTGTGCATGAAGCAAGGTCCTTACCGATTGAACTTTCCTATTTATACACTGATTTTAGACACGTTGTTTGACACTTGTAATGTTGTCAAGTGTCAATTGGATGGGAAAACTATTTGAAATTTCAACTGTCCAACAGGGTAATGTCATGTGGCAAAGTGTAAACTAAATTGTACACCATAGTGTACATGTAGCAAGGTCCATATTGATTGAACTTTGCTATTTGTACACTGATTTTCGACACATTGTGTAAGACTTGCATTGTTGTCAAGTGTCAACTGGATGAGAAATCTGTTTGAAATTTAAACTGTCCAACAGGGTAATGTCATGTGGCAAAGTGTAAACTTAATTGTACACTATAGTGTACATGTAGCAAGGTCCTTACCGATTGAACTTTGCTATTTGTACAATGATTTTCGACTCATTGTTTGACACTTGTATTGTTGTCAAGTGCTAATTGGATGGGAAAACTATTTGAAATTTAAACTGTCCGATAGGATAATGTCACTTGGCAAAGTGTAAACCAAAGTGTACACCGTAGTGTACATGAAGCAAAGTCCTTACTGATTGAACTTTGCAATTTGTACACCAATTTTTCACACGTTGTTTCACACTTGTGCTTTTTCAGGTGTCATTTGGATGGGAAAATAGTTTGAAATTTAAACTGTCCAATAGGGTAATGTCATGTGGTAAAGTGTAAAGTAGTGTACACCAAAATGTACAAGTAACAAAGTTCTTACCGATTGAACTTTGCTATTTGCACACTGTATTTTGACACGTTGTTTGACACTTGCATTGTTATCAAGTGTCAATTGGATGGAAAAACTATTTGAAATTTATATTGTCCAACAGGGTAATGTCACATGGCAAAGTGTAAACTAAAGTGCACACCATAGTGTACATGTAGCAAGGTTTTTGTCGATTGAACTTTGCTATTTGTACACTAATTTTTGACAAGTTGTTTGACACTTGCATTGTTATCAAGTGACAAGTGGATGGGAAAACTGTTTTAAATTTATACTGTCCAATAGGGTAATGTCACGTGGTAAAGTGTAAACTGAAGTGTACACCATAGTGTACATGTAGCAAGGTTCTTATCGATTGAGCTTTGCTATTTGTACACTGATTTTGACATGTTGTTTGATGCTTACATTGTTGCCAAGTGTCAATTGGATGGGAAAACTGCTTGAAATTTAAACTGTCCAATAGGGTAATGTCACGTGTCAAAGTGTAAACTAAAGTGTGTACACCATAGTGTACATGTAGCAAGGTTCTAAACGATTGAACTTTGTTATTTGTACGCTGATTTTTGACACGTTATTTGACACTTGCATTATTGTCAAGTGTCAATTGGATGGAAAAACTGTTTGTAATTTAAACTGTCCAACAGGGTAATATCACGCGGCAAAGTGTAAGCTAAAACGTGTACACCATAGTGTACATTTAGCAAGGTTTTTACCGATTGAGCATTGCTATTTTTACACTGATTTTCGACACGTTGTTTGACACTTGCATTGTTATCAAGTGTCAATTGAATGGGAAAACTGTTTGAAATTTACACTGCCCAATAGGGTAATGTCACGTGGCAAAGTGTAAACTAAAGTGTACATGTAGCAAGGTTCTTACCGATAGAGCTTTGCTATTTGTACACTGATTTTTTACACATTGTATGACGCTTACATTGTTGTCTAGTGTTAATTGGATGAGAAAACTGTTTGAAATTTAAATTGTCCAACAGGATAATGTCACGTGACAAAGTGTAAACTATAGTGTACACCATAATGTACATGTAGAAAGGCCTTTACTAATTCAACTTTACTATTTGTACACTGAGTTTTGACATGTTATTTGACACTTGCACTGTTGCCAAGTGTAAATTGCATTGAAAACCTATTTGAAATTTAAACTGTCCAACTGGATAATATCACGTGGCAAATTGTAAACTAAAGTGTGCACATGTAGAAAGGTTCTTACTGACTGAACTTTGCTATTCGTACACTGATTTTTGACACGTGGTTTAACACTTGTATTGTTGTCAAGTGTCAATTGGATGGGAAAATTGTTTGAAATTTAAACTGTCCAACAGGGTAATGTCACATAGCAAAGTGTAAACTAAACTGCACACCATAGTGTATATGTAGCATGCTCATTACCAATCAAACTTTGCTATTTGTACCCTAATTTTTGACAAGTTGTTTGACACTTGCATTGTTATCAAGTGTCAATTGGATGGGAAAACTATTTGAAATTTATATTGTCCAATAGAGTAATGTCACGTGGCAAAGTGTAAACTAAAGTGCACACCACAGTTTACATGTAGCAAGGTTCTTACAATTGAACTTTGCTTTTTGTACACTGATTTTTGAAATGTTGTTTGACACTTGCATTGTCTTCAAGTGTGAATTAGATCGAAAAACTGTTTGAAATTTATACTGTCTAATTGGGTAATGTCTCGTCGTAAAGTGTAAACTAAAGTTTAGACCATGGTGTACATATAGCAAGGTCCTTTATGATTGAACTTTGATATTTGGACACTGATTTTTTACAGGTTGTTTGACACTTGCACTGTTGTTAAGTGTCAATTGGATGGGAAAACTATTTGAAATTTAAACTCTCCAATAGGGTAAGGGTAACGTCACGTGGCAAAGTGAAAATTAAAGTGTACACAATAGAGTACATGAAAAAAGTTTCTTATCGATTGAACTTTGCTATTTGTACACTGATTTTTAATACGTTGTTTGACACTTGCATTGTTGTTAAGTGACAATTGGATGGGAAAACTATTTGAAATTTAAGCTGTCCAACAGGGTAATGTCACATGGTAAAGTGTAAACTAAAGTGTACATGTTGCAAGGTTCATACCGATTGAACTTCGCTATATGTAAACTGGTTTTTTGACATATTGTTTGACATTCGCATTGTTGTCAAGTGTCAATTGGATGGGAAAATTATTTGAAATATTTGCTGTCTGAGAGGGTAATGTTACGTGGTAAAGTGTAAACTAAAGTTTGTACACATAATGTACATGTAGCAAGATTCTTACCGATTGAACTTTCCTATTTGTACACTGATTTTTGACACATTGTTTGACACTTGCATTGTTGTCAAGTGTCAATAAGATGGGAAAACTGTTTAAAATTTAAACTGTCCTGTAGGGTCATGTCACTTGGCAAAGTGTAAACTAAAGTGTGTACACCATAGTGTACAAATAGCAAGGTCTTTACCAATTGAACTTTGCTATTTGTACACAGATTTTTGACACATTTTTTATGCATACATTGTTGTCAAGTGTCAATTGGATGGAAAAATTGTTTGAAATTTATACTATCCAACAGGTTAATGTCACGTGGCAAAGTGTAATCTAAAGTGTGCACCATGGTGTACATGTAGCACGGTTCTTATCGATTGGATTTTGCTATTTGTACACTGATTTTTGACACGTCGTTCAACACTTGCATTGTTGTCAAGTGTCAATAGGATAGGAAAACCATTCGAAATTTAAGTTGTCCAACAGAGTAATGTCGCGTGGCAAAATGTAAACATGAGTGTACACCATAGTGTACATGTAGCAAGGTCCTTACCAATTGAACATTGCCATTTGTACACTGATTTTCGACATGCTGTTTGACACCTGCATTGTTGTCCAATGTCAATTGGATGGGAAAATTGTTTGAAATTTAAACTGTCCGACGGGGTAATGTCACGTGGCAAAGTGTAAACTAAAGTGTACACCGTAGAGTACATGTAGCAAGATTTTTACCGATTGAACTTTGATATTTGTACGCTGATTTTTTACACATTATTTGACACTTGCATTGTTTTGAAGTGTAAATTGGATGGAAAAATTGTTTGAAATTTAAACTGTCCAACAGGATAATGTCACGTGGCAAAGTGTAAACTAAAGTGTACACTATAGTGTACATGTAGCAAGATTTTTGCCGATTGAACTTCGCTATTTGTACACTAATTTTTGACACGTTGTTTGACCCTTGCATTGTTGGCAAGTGTCAATTGGATGGAAAAACTATTTGAAATTTAAACTATCCAACTGGATAATGTCATGTGGCAATGTGTAAACTAATGTGTACCCCATAGTGTACATGCAGCATGGTCCTTACCGATTGGACTTCGCTATTTGTACACTGATTTTCATCACGTTGTTGGATACTTGCATTGTTGTCAAGTGTCAAATGGATGGAAAAATTATTTGAAATTTAAACTGTCCAACAGGGTAATGTCCCGTGGCAAAGTGTAAACTAAATTGTACACCATAGTGCGTACATAGCAATGTCATTAACGATCAAACTTTGCTATTTGTACACTGATTTTTGACACGCTGTTTGACACTTGCATTGTTGTTAAGTGTCAATTGGATGAGAATACTTTTTCAAATTTCAACTGTCCAACAAGGTATTGTCACATGGCAAAGTGTAAACTAAAGTATACACCATAGTGTACATGCAGCAAGGTTCTTACCGCTTGAACGTTGTTATTTGTACACTCATTTTCGACACGTTGTTTGACTCTCGCATTGTGTCAAGTGTCGATTGGATGGAAAATCTATTTGCAATTTAAATCGTCCAATAGGGTAATGTCACACGTGGCAAAGTGTAAACTGAAGTGTATGCCATGGTGTACCTATAGCAAGGTTCTTACCGATTTAATTTTGCTATTTGTACACTACTTTTTGTCACATTTTTTAACACTTGCATTGTTGTCAAGTGTCAATTGGATGGGTAAACTTTTTGAAATTTAAACTGTCCAAAAGGGCAATGTCACGTGGAAAAGGGTAAACTAAAGTATACACAATAGTGTACGTGTAACAAGGTCCTTACCGATTGAACTTTGCTATTTGTACACTGATTTTGACACTTGCATTGTTGTCTAGTGTCAATTGGACGGGGAAACTATTTGAAATTTTAACTGTTCAACAGGATAATGTCACGTGGTGAAGTGTGAACTAAAGTGTATACACAATAGTGTACATGTAGCAAGGTTCTTACCGATTAAACTTTGCTATCTGTACACTGATTTTTAACACGTTGTTTGACACTTGCATTGTTATCAACTGTCAGTTGACTGGAAGAACTGTTTGAAATTTAAACTGTCCAATAGGATAACGTCACGCGGCAAAGTGTAAACTAAGATGTACACCATAGTGTACGTGTGGCAAGGTTCTTACCGATTGAACATTGCTATTTCTACACTGATTTTTGACACGTTGTTTGACACTTGCATTGTTTTAAAGTGTCAATTGGATGGAAAATCTATTTGAAATTTAAATCGTCCAACAGGGTAATGTCACGTGGCAAAGTGTAAACCAAAGTGTACACCATAGTGTTCATGTAGCAGGGTTCTTACCGATTGATCTTTGCAATTTGTGCACTAATTTTTGACACGTTGTTTGACACTTGCATTGTTGTCAAGTGTCAATTGGATGGGTAAACTGTTGAAATTTAAACTGTCCAAAATGGTAATGTCACATGGCAAAGGGTAAACTAAAGTTACACAATAGTGTAGATCTAGCAAGGTCCTTGTCGATTGAACTTTGCTATTTGTACACTGATTTTCGACACGTCGTTTGACACTCGCATTGTTGTTTAGTGTCAATTGGATGGGAAAACTATTTGAAATTTAAACTATCCAATAGGGTAATGTCACGTGGCAAAGTGTAAACTAAAGTGTGTGCACCATAGTGTACATGTAGCAAGGTTCTTACCGATTGAGCTTTGCTATTTGTACATTGATTTTTGACACGTTGTTTGACACTTGCACTGTTATCAAATGTTAGTTGGATGGGAAAACTATTAGAAATTTTCACTGTCCAATAGGGTAATGTCACGTGGTAAAGTGTAAACTAAAGTGTACATGTAGCAATGTTCTTACCAATTGAACTTTGCTATTTGTACACTGATTTTTGACACATTGTTTGACACTTGCATTTTTGTCAATTGTCAATTGAATGGGAAACCTGTTTGAAATCTATACTATCCAACAGGGTAATGTCACGTGGCAAAGTGTAAACTAAAGTGTACACCATAGTGTACACGTGGAAAGGTTTTTGCTGATTGAACTTTGCTATTTGTACACTGATTTTTGAGATGTTGTTTAACACTTGCATTGTTGTCAAGTGTAAATTGCATTGGAAAACTATTTGAAATTTAAACTGTCCAATTGGAAAATATCACGTGGCAAAGTATAAACTATAGTTTGTACACCATAGTGAACATGTAGCAACGTTCTTACCGATTGAACTTTGCTATTCGCACATTGGATTTTGACACGTGGTTTAACACTTGCATTGTTGTCAAGTGTCAATTGGATGGGAAAATTGTTTGAAATTTAAACTGTCCAACAGGGTAATGTCACTTGGTAAAGTGTAAACTAAACTGTACACTAGTGTATATGTAGCAAGCTCATTACCGATTGGACTTTGCTATTTGTAAACTGATTTTTGACACATTGTTCGACACTTGCATTGTTACCAATTGTCAATAGGATAGAAAAACTATTCGAAATTTAAGCTGTCCAATAGAGTAATGTCACGTGGTAAAATGTAAACTTAAGTCTACACCATAGTGTAAGTGTAGCAAGGTCCTTACCGACATTTGTGCACTAATTTTCGACATGCTGTTTGACACTTGTATTGTTGTTAAGTGTCAATTGGATGGGAAAACTGTTTGAAATTTAAACTGACCAATAGGGTAATGTCTCTTGGCAAAATGTAAACTAAAGTTTAGACCATAGTGTACATGTAGCAAGGTCCTTACTGATTGAACTTTAATATTTGTACTCTGATTTTTAACACGTTGTTTTTCACTTGCATTGTTGTCAAGTGTCAATTAGATGGGAAAACTGTTTGAAATTTAAACTCTTCAATAGGGTAAACGTGGCAAAGGGTAAACTAAAGTGCACACCATAGAGTACATGAAACAAGTTTCTTACTAATTGAACTTCGGTATTTGTACACTAATTTTTGACACGTTGATTGACACTTGCTTTGTTGTCAAGTGTCAATTGGATGGGAAAATTGTTTAAAATTTAAGCTATCCAATAGGGTAATGTTATGTGGTAAAGTGTAAATGTTGCAAGGTTCATATCGATTGAACTTTGCTATTTGTACGTTGGTTTTTGACACATTATTTGACACTTGCATTGTTGTCATGTGTCAGTTGGATGGGAAAACTGTTTGAGATGTATACTATCCAATAGGGTAATGTTACGTGACAAAGTGTAAACTAAAGTGTGCACACCGTAGAGTACATGTAGCAAGGTTCATACCGATTAAACTTTGCTATTTGTACATTGATTTTTGACACGTTGTTTGACACTTCCATTGTTGTCAAGTGTCAATTGGATGGGAAAACTATTTGAAATTTAAACTCTTTGACAGGGTCATGTCTCTTGGCAAAGTGTAAACTAAAGTGTGTACACCATAGAGTACATGTAGCATGGTCCTTACCGATTGAACTTTGCTGTTTGTACATAGATTTTTGACACGTTGTTTGACGCTTGCATTGTTGTCAAGTGTCAATTGGATGGAAAAACTATTTGAAATTTAAACTATCCAACAGGGTAATGTCGCGAGGTAAAGTGTAAACCAAAGTGTACACCATAGTGTACATGCCGCAGGTTCTTTCCGATTCAACTTTGCTATTTGTACACTGATTTTTGACACGTTGTTTGACACTTGCATTGTTGTCAAGTGTCAATAGGATAGGAAAACTATTTGAAATTTAAGCTATCCAATGGCGTAATGTCACGTGGCAAAATGTAAACTAAAGTGTACACCATGGTGTGCGTGTAGCTAGGTCTTTACCGATTGACCATTGCTATTTGTGCAGTGATTTTCGACATGTTTTTTAACACATGTATTATTGTCATGTGTCAATTGGATGGAAAAACTGCTTGAAATTTAAACTGTCCGACGGGGCAATGTCACGTTGTAAAGTGTAAACTAGATTGTACACTATAGTTTACATGTGGCAAGGTTCTTACCGATAGAACTTTGCTATTTGTACACTAATCTTCGACACGTTGTTTGACACTCGCATTGTCTTCAAGTGTCAATTGGATCAAAAAACTATTTGAAATTTAAACTATCCAACAGGGTAATGTCACATGGCAAAGTGTAAATGAAAGTGTACACCATTGTGTACATGTACCAAGGTTTTTACAGATTGAACTTTGCTATTAGTACACTAATTTTTGATACGTTGTTTGACACTTACGTTGTTTTCAAGTGTCAATTGGATGGGAAAACCGTTTGAAATTTAAACTATCCAATAGGGTAATGTCTCGTGGCAAAGTGTAAATTAATGTGTACACCACAACGTACATGTAGCAAGATTCTTATCGATTGAACTTTGATATTTGTACTATGATATTTGATACATTATTTGACACTTGCATTGTGGTCAAGTGTCATTTTGATGGGAAAGATGTTTGAAATTTAAACTATCCAACAGGGTAATGTCACGTGGAAAAGTGTAAACTAAAGTGTACACAATAGTGTGTATGTAGCAAGGTTCTTACCGATTGAACTTACACTTTGCCACTTGACATTACCTTGTTGTATAGTTTAAATTTCAAGCGGTTTTTCCATCCAATTGACACATGACAACAATACAAGTGTCAAACAACATGTTAAAAAATAGTGTACAAATAGTAAAGTTCAATTGGTAAGAACCTTGCTACATGTACGCTATGGTGTACACTTTAGTTTACACTTTGCCGCGTGACATTACCCTGTTGGACAGTTTAATTTTGAAATGATTTTTCCATCCAATTGACACTTGATAGCAATGCAAATATCAAACAACGTGTCAAAAATTAGTGTACAAATAGCAAAGTTCAATCAGTAAGAACCTTGCTACATGTGCACTATGGTGTAAACTTTAGCTTACACTTTGCCACGTGACATTATCCTGTTAGACAGTTTAAATTTCCAACAATTTTCCTGACCAATTGACACTTGACAACACTGCAAGTGTCAAACAATGTGTTAAAATTCAGTGTACAAATAGCAAGTTCAATTGGTAAGAACCTTGCGATATGTACACTATGGTGCAGACTTTTGTCTACACTTTACTAGGTGTTACTACATTGTTGGACAGACTAAAATTTAAAACAGTTTTCCCATCCAATTGACATTGACAACAATGCAAGTGTCAAACAACGTGACAAAAATCTGGGTAAAAATAGCAAGTTTAATTGGTAAGAACCTTGCGAAATGTACACTATGGTGTAGACTTTAGTTTACACTTTGCCACGTGACATTACCCTGTCGGACAGTTTAAATTTCAAACAGTTTTTCCATCCAATTGACACTGTAGAAAAATGCAACTGTCTAACAACGTGTCAAAAATCAGTGTACAAATAGCAAAGTTCAAACGACAAGAACCTTGTGACATGTACACAATGGTGTACACTTTAACTTACACTTTGCCACTTGACCATAGTGTACATGTAGCAAGATTCATACTGATTGAACATTGCTATTTATACAATGATTTTTGACACGTTGTTTGACACTTGCAGTGTAGTCAAGTGTCGATTGGATGGAAAATCTATTTGAAATTTAAAGTGCTCAACAGGGTAATGTCAAGTGGCAAAGTGTAAACTAAAGTGTACACCATAGTGCACATGTGGGAGGGTTCCTATCGATTGATCTTTGCGATTTGAACACTGATTTTTGACACGTTTGTTTGACACTTGCATTGTTGCCAAGTATCAATTGGATTGGTAAACTATTTGAAATTTAAACTATCAAAAAGGGTAATGCTACATGGCAACGGGTAAACTAAAGTGTACACAATCACGTACATGTAGCAAGGTCCTTACCGATTGAACTTTGCTACTTGTAAACTAATTTTCTAGACTTTTTTGGACACTTGTATTGTTGTCAAGTCTCAATTGGATGGGAAAATTATTTAAAGTTTAAACTGTCCAACAGGGTAGTGTCACGTGGCAAAGTGTAAACTAAAGTGTACATTCTTACCAATTGAACTTTGCTACTTGTACACTGATTTTCAACACGCTATTTGACACTTGCATTGTTGTCAATTGTCAATTGGATGGAAAAACTGTTTGAATTTAAACTGTCCAATAGGGTAATGTCACGTGGCAAAGTGTAAACTAAAGTATACACCATAGTGTACATGTAGCAGGGTTCTTAGCGATTGAACTTTGCAATTTGTACTCTACTTTTTGACACGTTCATTGTTGTCAAGTGTTATTTAGATGGGTAAACTATTTGAATTTAAACTATCCAATAAGGTAATGACACATGGCAAAGTGTAAATTAGAGTGTATACTATAGTGTACATGTAGTATGGTCCTTACCGATTGAACTTTGCTATTTGTACACTGATCTTCGAAACGTTATTTAACACTTGCATTGTTGGCCAGTGTCAATTGGATGAGAAAACTATTTGAAATTTAAACTGTCCAACAGGATATTGTCACGTCGTAAAGTGTAAACTAAAGTGTGTACACAATAGTATACATGTAGCAAGGTTCTTATGGATTGAACTTTGCTATTTGTACATTGATTTTTGACACGTTGTTTGACACTTGAATTGTTGTCAAGTGTCAATTGGGTGGGAAAACTGTTTGAAATTTAAACTGTCCAATAGGGTAATATCACGTGGTGAAGTGTAAACTAAAGTGTACATGTTATAAGGTTCATACCGATTGAATTTTGCTATTTGTACACTGATTTTTTGACACGTTGTTTGACACTTGCAATATTGTGAAGTGTCAATTCGATAGGAAAACTGTTTGAAATTTAAACTGTCCAACAGTGTAGTGTCACGTGGCAAAGTGTAAACTAAAGTGTACACAATAGTGTACATGTCGCAAGGTTATTACTGGCTGAACTTTGTTGCTTGTACACTGATTTTTAACACTTTGTTTGACACTTACATTGTTGTCAAGTGTCAATTGGATGGGAAAAATATTTGAAATTTAAACTGTCCAACAGGGTAATATCATGTGGCAAAGTGTAAACTAAAGTGCATACCATAGTGTACATGTAGCAAGTTTCTTACGGATTGAACTTCGCTATTTGTACCCTGATTCTTGACACGTTGTTTGGCACTTGCATTGTTGTCAAGTGTTAATTGGATGGGAAAATCGTTTGAAATTTAAACTGTCCAACAGGGTAATATCACGTGGTAAAATTGTAAACTAAAGTGTACATGTTGCAAGGTTCATACCGATTGAACATTGATATTTGTACACTGGATTTTAACACGTTGTTTGACACTTGTATTGTTGTGAAGTTTCAATTGGATGGGAAAACTGTTTGAAAGTTAAGCTATCTAAGAGGGTAATGTCATGTGGCAAAGTGTAAACTAAAATGTTCACCGTAGTGTTCATGTAGCAAGATCCTTACCGATTGAACTTTGCTATTTGTACACTGATGTTGGACACGTTGTTTGACACCCGCATTGTTCTCAAGTGTCAATTGGATGGGAAAACTATTTAAAAGTTAAACTCTCTAACAAGGTAATGTCACGTGGCAATGTGTAAACTAAAGTGTACACTATAGTGTACATGTAGCAAGTTTCTTATAGATTGAACTTTGCTATTTGTACCCAAATTTTTGACATGTTCCTTGCACTTGCATTGTTGTCAAGTGTCAATTGGAGGGAAAAATTGTTTGAAATTTGAACTGTCCTACAAGGTAATGTCACGTGGTAACGTGTAAACTAAAGTATACACCATAGTGTACATATAGCAAGGTCCTTACCAATTGAAATTTGCGATTAGTACACTGATTTTTGACATATTGTTTGACACTCGTGTTCTTTTCAAATGTTAATTGGATGAGAAAACTATTTGAAATTTAAACTCTCTAACAGAGTAATGTCACGTGGCAAAGTGTAAACTAAAGTGTACACCATAGTGTGCATGTAGCAAGTTTCTTACCAATTGAACTTTGCTATTTGTACCCTAATTTTTAACACTTTTTTTTGCACTTGTATTGTTGTCAAGTGTCAATTGGATGGAAAAAATGCTTGAAATTTAAATTGTCCAATAGGCTAATGTCACGTATTAAAGTATAAACTAAAGTGAACATGATTCAAGGTTCATTCCAATTGAACTTTGCTATTTGTACACTAGTTTTTTAACACGTTGTTTAACACTTGCATCGTTGTCAAGTGTTTATTGGATGGGAAAACTATTAGAAATTTAAAGTGTTCAACATGGTAATGCACGTGGCAGAGTGTAAACTAAAGTGTATACACCATTGTGTACTTGTACCAATGTTCTTACCGATTGAAATTTGTTATTTGTGCACTGATTTTTGTCACGTTGTTTGACACTTGCATTGTTGTCAATTGACAATTGGATGAAAAAATTATTTGAAATTTATACTCTCCAACATGGTAATGTCACGTGGCAAAGTGTAAACTAGAGTTTACTCCATAGTGTACAAGTAGCAAGGTCTTTCCGGATTAAACTTTGCTCTTTGTACACTGATTTTTTACACGCTATTTAACACTTGCATTGTTGTCAAGTGTCAATTGGATGGGAAAACTGTTTGAAATTCAAACTGTCCAACAGGTTAATGTTACGTGGCAAAGTGTAAACTAATGTGTACACCATAGTGTATATGTAGCAAAGTCCTTACTGATTGAACTTTGCTATTTGTGCACTGATTTTTGACACGCTGTTTGACACTTACATTGTTGTCAAATGTCAATTGGATGGGAAAACTATTTGAAATTTAAAATGTCCAACAGGATAATGTCACGTGACAAAGTGTAAACTAAAGTGTACACCATAGTGCACATGTAGCAAGGTTCTTATCGATTGAACTTTGCTATTTGTACACTTATTTTCGACTTGTTGTTTGACACTTGTATTGTTGTCAAGTCTCAATTGGATGGGAAAACTGTTTGAAATTTAAACTGTCCAATAAGGTAACGTCTTGTGGCAAATTGTAAACTAAAGTGTACACCATAGTGTACATATAGCAAGGTCCTCACCCGTTTGAACTTTGGTATTAGTACACTGATTTTCAACACGTTGTTCGGCACTTGCATTGTTCTCTAGCGTCAATTGGATTGGAAAATAGTTTGAAATTTAAACTCTCTAGCAGGGTAATGTCATGTGGCAAAGTGTAAACTAAAGTGTACACTATAGTGTACATATAGCAAGTTTCTTACCGATTGAACTTTGCTATTTGTGCCCTGAGTTTTAACACGTTTTTTGGCACTTGCATTGTTGTCAAGTGTCAATTGGATGGGAAAACTGTTTGAAATTTAAACTGTCCAACAGGGTAATCTCACGTGGTCAAGTGTAAACTAAAGTGTACATGTTGCAAGGTTCATACCGATTGAACTTTGTTATTTGTACACTGGTTTTGGACGCGTTGTTTGACACTTGTATTGTTGTCAAGTGTCAATTGAATGGGAAAACAGTTTGAAATTTAAACTATCCAACTGGGTAATGCACGTGGCAAAGTGTAAACCAAAGTGTACACCATAGTGTACATGTAGCGGGTTTCTTATCGATTGAACTTTGCGATTTGTGTACTGATTTTTGACACGTTGCTTGACACTGGCATTGTTGTCAAGCATCAATTGGATGGGAAAACTATTTAAAATTTAAACTCTTTTACAGGGTAATGTCACGTGGGAAAGTGTAAACTAAAGTGTACACCATAGTGTATATGTAGCAAGTTTCTTACCGATTGAACTTTACTATTGGTGCCCTTATTTTTAAAATGTTGTTTTGCACTTGCATTGTTGCCAAGTGTCAAATGGAGGGGAAAATTGTTTGAAATTTAAATTGTCCAATAGGGTAATGTCACGTGGCAAAGTGTAAACTAAAGTATACATGTCGCAAGGTTCTTACCAATTGAGTTTTGCAATTTGTACACTGATTTTTGACACGGTGTTTGACACTTGCATTGTTGTCAAGTGTCAAATGGATGGGAAAAACTGTTTGAAATTTGAACTGTCCGATAGGGTAATGTCACGTGGCAAAGTGAAAACTAAAGTGTACACCATAGTGTACATATAGCAGGTTTCTCACCGATTGAACTTTGCGATTTGTACACTGATTTTTGACACGTTGTTTAACACTCGCTGTAGTAGCCGAGAATAATAAAATGGAATTTTGCTAATATTTTGTGATGATCTAGCACCACGAGCCTAACCCATTTTAGAAACGACGTATGGAAGCTCAACCCATGTAAGATTACGAAAGCCCAAGTCATAAGTTAATTAAAAGCCCAGCAATTTAAGAGATTAAGTTTAAGCAAAATTGATTACAAAGATTTAATGAATAACTGGGTTGCCACAATGGTCATCCACATGGTATTTCATACAGGCAACCCAGGTTTGAATCACCATGTAGATGTTTTTTATAAAACTTTCATATGAATTATTTTTATGGCTTAGAAACTCTTCAAATTTTTAGTTAAATACTAAGTTTAATTAATTTAATGATAATACAACTTCCCCACTTAATTTTTCATTAAAAAGAAAGGTTATGTAGAACCCCAAATAATTCTAGACACCTTAGTGGCACTAAGACATGAATATTCGATGACTATAGTATACTTCAGATTTTTAATCTCATTTGAGACCCATTTATGACATAGAAAACATTCGATTTGGAAAATGATATCTAAATAAAAGTTGTAGCTCTTTGAGTTATCTTTCCAATGCACTTTGAATTACCTCAATCGGATATTGGAAGAAGAAGTTATGATAGAACCACTGAAAACTGTGCAGTGTCAATCGGGCTACAACTGGTCGACCGAAACTGCCTGAAAGGAAAATTCTCATTTTTCTCTAGAATTTAAATATTTATTTTCATCAATTATTTTTTCAAAGGGCCACCCACGTTTTTGGCAATAAAAACCCCATTAAATTGAAGCATTTAACCTCAAACTTAAATGACACCCATATTTTCTCTCTTAAATGAAATTTGACCCTTCATTTGCTTTAAGTTATGGGATATTTACCTATAAATAGAGACCTCATTTCACTCATTTTTTCTCACATCAAAAGCAAGAGCTTTTACATACTAAAGAAAGAGTTTCCAAGAGAGAAAAAGAGAGGGAGGAAAACTATTTTTCCTAAAAATTTAAGAAGTGTTTTCAAGCATTTTTCATAGAAGTTTTGGGTGCTATCAAGAATTGTCTTCAAGCATCAATTCTCAACGATTTTCAAACATCCAAGGAGTGCATTTCTTTCAACGTCCAAGTTTCATCGAAGTTTTCAATCTAAGTTTTCAATGTTTCAAAAGCATCAATCAAGGTAGGTAGAGGTGCAATGTGTTTAATCGTGTTAAGTTATGAGTTTTGATTCATGTTAATGTTTGTATGTCAAATGGTACTTCGGTACAGCATATTCCTCTATGTTAATGGTTGTATGTCAAATGGTACTCCGGTACGGCATACTTCTTTATGTTGAAGAAATGTTCGTATGTCAAATGGTGCACTCGGGTATGGCATACCCCTTCATGTCAAATGGTGCCTCCAAGTACGGCATGTATGAAAAGTTATAAAGTTTATGTTTTGAAATTTATAGCTTGATCACAAATGTACCTATGACACCTATTGAGTTTTTCAACTCACGAGTTTAATCCCATCTCTACAGATTGAAGGAATTCTACCTCGGGCATGGATGGAGGAGAAGATGGAGAATGATGCAACGAACCCATGAAAATCCGGTGAATAAGTGATTTGGGTTTATTTTTATGAAATGTTTTCCAATGTTATTTCTTTAATGTTTTGAATAACGCAGAATGCGAGAACAAGTTATGTTTTCGTCAACTAAATTACATTTTGTTGTTTTGAAAAATGATTCAGTGTTTTTGTTTAAAGTATTTGATGTATTGTTATTTAAATTATTATCCGAAGATGTAAGCTTCCACTAAAACGTATACACTTGTTACTAAACCACCGATTAAGCTAAGTAAAGTGAGTAGCGTTCCGGTCCACTAAGGGTCGGGGCATTACAGTATGGTATCAGAGCAAGGTTTAGCATGTTCTGTAGACCAAGTATGTTTTTTTTTTAAAACAAAAGGAAAATGAAAAGTTTAAGGTATTCCATGGCATCGTGCATCCATCCATCAATCTCATCCCATGGCCCAGGTATGTTAATGTTTAAACTTAATGATTATGTTTATGTTATGATGCTTTGATATGATTTAGAGATGTGTTACTTAAAGATATGTAATGGACTTGGGCAAAAGCTAAGGGCTTAAAGGGAATTGCATGATATGAAAGTTTAAATATTTGCATGTTTTCTTTAAACAAAGAAAAAGTATGATGTATGTGAAAATGCAACAGATATGGCTCGTAGAATGGCTAGGGCATATAGAGAAGCATTGAATCGTAGAATTGCTATTCATTCCTATGAAAACTATGTAACTGATCCGACCTGACTGCTTAGCGAACATGTGTATGACATCTATGAGAGATGCATGACGGCGGTTAATACTGAAATGGAGATCACGCATATTGAGGCCATAAATAACCTCATACACTCCCTCCCACCTCAATGGGGAGATATGGGAGTCACGATTAGGGATAAAACGTTAGAAAGCAACCCAAACCTATTCGAGTTTGAGAGGTATTGCCATGCCCTGATCGATTTGTGGGATGATGTAATCCATGAGGAGCCTAAGGAGGAACCTTTGGCTAAGGAAGAAGATCTCGAAGAAGAACCCGAGGATGATTTAGAGAATGATCCTGAGCCTGAGCCACAGGTTGAGGTGGACATAGAGTCCGGACCTGAGGCGGAAGACTCCTCCGAAGATGAAGCTCCACCAAAGAAGATCCGTAGAACTTATAGGGATTAGATTTAAATCCTTGTAAATAGCTTCCCTTATGTCAAGAAATAAAATACTATCTTCTTTGCTTTAGTATTCGAAGAATGAAACTAATAACAACCATATGTTTTATCTAAATGTAGGGCTGGACAAAACTCCCGAACTGAACCGACCGAACCGAACCCGAACATAACAGAATCGAACCCGACGGTTCTTCTCATGTTAAATACCAAAACGGGTATTTCAATCAAGAACCGACGGGTATGGTTCGATTCTCGGTTCTATGCCATGACCTGAAGAATCGAATAAGAACCGAATCTTCATAATTTTTTTAATTAATTTATTTTAAATAAGTAAAATTATTTTATTTTTCCTAAATAAATTTGTTAACTAGTTAATTTAGTTCAAACCACAAAATATGATTTTCCTATTTCTAATAATTAGTTCAAAATCGACTTAATCAAATTGACCTCAATTTTATATAAATCTGTTATTCTACTGTAGTATCGTTTCTATCGGAGAAAATCAAATTAAAGCTCTACAACATCTCACTTAATTATTTTGAGATCGTTATCTTTCTCTTTCTGTGATTTTAATAATCAAATTTATGAAGAATTCAGCAAAGAGAGATGTGAAACACATAAGATTGAACTATGTTATTTTGTAAGAGCTAATATTAAATATATCATTAATTAAATTAACGTAATTTTGTATATATTAAAAATTTTAATTATACTACGGAACCGAATGAAATCGAACTGGACCGAACCGAACTGAATGGAACTGAACCCGAACGGTTCCATAATTAAATTTGGACCCAACATTTCCCCTTACTAAATACCCAAAAATTTCGGGTCGGTTCGATTTTTGTTAGAACCGAACCGAACTGGACCATATCCAGCCCTATCTAAAGGAAATGGCCCGCGCAAACCAAAACATGATAAGAGACCTCCTCCAAGTGATTCAAGACCTAGGCAGGCAAAACCCGAACCAAGCTCGACCCCTACCACTAGCTCCTAATGTTCCAAACCATGCTTCAGTGGTCGAGCAATTTCGAAGGCACAAGCCTCCTACCTTCAACGGAGCAGCTGATCCACTTGAAATCGAGGAGTGGCTTCACAAGTTGGAGCATATATTTCGATTGATAGGGTGCATGGATACTTAGAAAGTCCAGTGTGCTGAGTTCATGTTCTCCGGTGATGCAAGTCACTGGAGGGACTCAATGTCAAGGACAAGGACCCTTGAGCAACAAGCAGAATTGACTTGGGAGCAATTCAAAGGGGAAGTAATGGACAAGTACTTTCGCCAGTCCTTGAGGGATCACAAAAAAAGTGAATTCCTCCAACTCAAGCAAAAGACTATGTCCCTGACTGAGTATGAGAGGAAGTTTGATCAATATTCAAGGTATGCTCCACATCTGGTGGATACGGAAGATAAGAAGGTACGAAGGTTTGAACAAGGGCTGAACTCAGATATAAGCATGATACTTATATCCCATCGCTTCACCACATACCATGAAATGCTGGAAAGAGCTCATGCTATGGACCTAATTCCAGGGGCGGCACCAGTATCTAAGGCCCCATACCGAATGGCCCCAAAGAAACTAAAAGAATTAAAGAAGCAGTTACAAGAACTCCTAGATATGGGCTTCATACGACCAAGCGTATCTCCATGGGGTGCACCGGTGTTACTTGTAAAGAAGAAAGATGGAAGCATGAGGATGTGCATCGATTATAGGGAGATAAATCGATTAACCATCAATAATAAGTACCCACTCCTGAGGATCGAGGATCTGTTAGATCAACTGAAAAGAGCTAAGGTATTTTCCAAGATCGACTTACGATTGGGATACCATCACCTGAAAGTCGAGACAAAGGATATACCTAAGACAACTTTTAAAACTCGATATGGACACTACGAGTTTACGGTGATGCCATTTGGGCTAACCAATGCACCTGTAGTGTTCATGGACCTGATGAATCGATTGTTTCATCAATACTTGGATAAGTTTGTCATAGTCTTCATCGATGACATTCTGATATATTCCAAGAGTAAGGAGCAACATGAAGAGCACTTGAGAATAGCCTTGAATAAGTGATTTGGATTTATTTTTATGAAATGTTTTCCAATGTTATTTCTTTAAAGTTTTGAATAACGTATAATGCGAGAACAAGTTATGTTTTCTTCAAGGAAATTACATTTTGTTGTTTTGAAAAATGATTCAGTGTTTTTGTTCAAAGTATTTGAAGTATTGTTATTTAAATTATTATCCGAAGATGTAAGCTTCTGCTAAAACGTATACACTTGTTACTAAATCACCGGTTAAGCTAAGTAAAGTAAGTAGCATTCCGGTCCACTAGGAGTCGGGATGTTACAGGTTATAGAAGTGGAATGTCACTTTTTCACTACACTCCTCTTCAAATCCGAATTTCATCTCATTTTCTCTCAAAAAAAAATTTCATATCAAGTTAAGCTTAAGGAATAACAAGGGTGAGAAGAAGGAAGGATTTCTATACATTTTGTTCTTTTATCAAAGAAAATTCAAGGTAGGTAAAGGTGCAAGTATTCATTCGTTTTCAAAACTAATTTTTCGATAAATGTTTAAATGAAATGGTACCTTTGGGTATGATGCTTCCACACTACAGCAGTTTGAATGATCATTCTCCTGCTTTATATGTTATGATAATGCTATAGTAATTGGATTTTACGGAAATCCATCTATGTGAGACGGTATGAATCTATAGTTCAGAATTTCTAATTTGATAACGAATTGCACCGATGATATCTATTGAGTTTCAAACTCATGGGCTGATTCCCTTCCTATAGGTTGAATGGATTTTCCTTGGGGCGTAGATGATGGTAAAGGATGATGCAACATGTCATGGAGAAGCCGGTGATTTACATCTTTAGTTGATTTTGAGATGTTTACACTTTCTTTAAATTTGATTCCTATGAATATTGTGTGGATCTATTTTATGAACACTCGTTATGAATAAATTATGTTTGAAAGTAAATATGCGTCATAGGAATAAACTTACAAATCACCGTATAAAAAAAATTTAGAGACTTAAAGTTTTGATGTCTCTTCAGAAATTTTAGTTTCTACCTCATCTTTAAAAAAATCATAACTCTATCATTACTTGGTATTTTTATACGAAACTAATTGGATTGGATAGCTTAATAAGTTAGATATTGAATAAAAATGGAATCATGTCAATCCAATATCGGTAAAAGGTTATATGTCACATAAAGTAAACTATGCTGAGTCCTGTCTCTATTTTTCAGCATCTTCACTTATATTTAAAAATTTATAACTCACTCGTTACTTGGAATTTTTGGATGAAAACAATTGAATTTGATAGTCTCATGGATTAGCAACTGAATAAATTTGAAATCATGTGGTTTTGACATCGATGGAATTTTATATGCCATTTTAAGTGAACTGCACCGGTTTACCTTTCAACTAGGTCGCTGCTGAGTTTTGAATAATATTTTAATACCCCATATGATGTCGACGGAAGCTAGTTTTTGAATATGTCATATTATAAGGAATTTACTACCTTACATTAAAATTTGATGAAGTTTCAAGGTCGATAGCTATGAAAACAAATTTATTTTGACAATTACTATTTGAGACAAAAACTGGAACAACAACATTACTTTTTAAGTTTTGCCAAAATTTCACGTCAATAGCCGTTACATGCATGGAACCCATTCAAAAAAAAAATGAAATTGTTTTCTTTTAGAATTGGAATTATTGTTTAAATAAAAAAAAGAAAATTCTTTAATTAAATTCTAAGATTTTAATCTTTATACCTTCTACTAAAAATATATTGAACTAACTTTACAACTAAGGTACAATGGTTGAGTGATGTTTCTGTCCATGCGGGTCGGGGCTTTACACTCGTATTGTTGTCAAGCATCAATTGGATGGGAAAACTGTTTGAAATTTAAACTCTTTAACAGAGTAATGTCACATGGGAAATTGTAAACCAAAGTGTACACCATAGTGTACATTTAGCAAATTTCTTACCGATTATACTTGTACCATAATTTTTAACACGTTGTTTGGCACTTGCATTGTTATCAAGTGTCAATTGGATGGGAAAAATGTTTGAAATTTAAACTGTCCAACAGGGTAATGTCGCGTGGTAAAGTGTAAACTAAAGTGTACATGTTGCAAGGTCCATATCGATTGAACTTTGTTATTTGTACATTGGTTTTTGACACGTTGTTTGACACTTGCATTGCTGTCAAGTGTCAATTGGATGGATAAACTGTTTGAATTTAAACTCTCCAATAGGGTAATGTCAAGTGGCAAAGTGTAAACTAATAAGTACATCATATTGTACATATAGCAAGGTCCTTATCTATTGAAATTTGATATTTGTACACTGATTTTTAATACGTTGCTTGACAGTTGCATTGTTGTCAAGTGTCAATTGAATCGAAAAACTGTTTGAAATTTAAACTGTCCAACAGGATAATATCACATGGAAAAGTGTAAACTAAAGTGTACATGTTGCAAGGTTCATACCGATTGAACTTTGCTATTTGTACACTGGTTTTTGACGCGTTGTTTGACACTTGCATCGTTGTCAAGTGCCAATTGGATGGGAAAACTATTTGAAATTTATACTATCCAACATGGTAATGTCACGTGGCAAAGTGTAAACTAGAGTGTACTCCATAGTGTACATCTAGCATGGTCCTTACCGATTGAACTTTGCGATTTGTACAGTGATTTTCGACACGTTGTTTGACACTAGTATTGTTGTCAAGTGTCAATTAGATGGAAAACTGTTTTAAATTTAAACTGTCCAACAGAGTAATGTCACGTGGCAAAGTGTAAACTAAAGTGCACACCATAGTGTACATGTAGCAAGGTTCTTACCAATTGAACTTTTCTATTTGTACACTGATGTTCGACACGTTGTTTGACACTTACATCATTGTCAAGTATCAATTGGATCGAAAACTACTTGAAATTTAAACTGTCTAACGGGGCAATGCACGTGGCAAAGAGCAAAAAAAAAGTATACACCATAGTGTACATGTAGCGGGTTCTTAGCGATTGAACTTTGCGATTTGCACACTGGTTTTTGACACGTTGTTTGACACTTGCATTGTTGTCAAGTGTCAATTGGATTGGTAAACTGTTTGAATTTAAACTGTCTAATAGGGTAATGTCACGTGGCAAAGTGTAAACTAGAGTGTACACCATAGTGTACATGTAGCAAGGTCCTTAGCGATTGAAGTTTACTCTTTGTACACTGATTTTCGGCACGTTGTTTGACACTTGCATTGTTGGCGAGTGTCAATTGGAGGAGAAAATTGTTTGAAATTTAAACTATTCAACAGGGCATTGTCACGTGGAAATTTGTAAAAAAAGTCTGTACGCAATAGTGCACATGTAGCAAGGTTCTTACCGATTGAACTTTGCAATTTGTATACTAATTTTTGACACGTTGTTTGACACTTGTATTGTTGTCAAGTGTCAATTGAATGGGAAAATAGTTTGAAATTTAAACTATCCAACAGGGTAATGCACGTTGCAAAGTGTAAACTAAAGTGTGTACACCATAGTGTACATGTATCAAGGTTCTTGCCAATTGAACTTTGATATTTGTGCATTGATTTTTGACACGTTGTTTGACACTTGCATTGTTGTCAAGTGGCAATTGGATGGGAAAACTGTTTGAATTTTATATTGTCCAACATGGTAATGTCACGTGGTAAAGTGTAAACTAGAGTGTACTCCTGAGTGTACATGTAGCATGGTCCTTACCGATTGAATTTTGTTATTAGTAAATTGATTTTTGACACTTGCTTTGTTGTTGAATGTCAATTGGATGGGAAAATTGTTTGAAATTTAAATTGTCTAACAGGGTAATGTTACGTGGTAAAGTGTAAAGTAAAGTGTACATGTTGCAAGGTTTATGCCGATTGAACTTTGCTATTTGTACACAGATTTTTGACACGTTGTTTGACACTAACATGGTTTTTAAGTGTCAATTGGATGGGAAAACTATTAGAAATTTAACATGTCGAACAGGGTAATGCACATGGCAAAGTGTAGACTAAAGTGTGTACACCATAGTGTGCATAGAGCAAGGTTCTTGCCGATTGAACTTTTCCATTTGTTCACTAATTTTTGACACGCTGTTTGATACTTGCATTGCTATCAAGTGTCAATTGGATGAGAAAATTGTTTGAACTTTATACTATCCAACATGGCAATGTCATGTGTCAAAGTGTAAACTAGAGTGCACTCCATAGTGTACATGTTGGAATGTCCTTAACGATTGAACTTTGCTATGTGTACACTGATTTTCGACACGTTGTTTGACCCTAGAATTATTGTCAGGTGTCAATTGGATGGGAAAACTATTATAAATTTAAACTGTCGAACTGGGTAATGTCTCGTGGTAAAGTGCAAACTAAAGTGTACATTTTGCGAGGTTCATACCGATTGAACTTTGCTATTTGAACACTGGTTTTTGACACGTTGTTTGACACTTGCATTGTTGTCAAGTGTCAATTGGATGGGAAAATTGTTTGAAATTTAAACTGTCCAATAGGGTAATGCACGTGGCAAAGTGTAAACTAAAGTGTGTACACCATAGTGTGCATATAGCAAGGTTCTTGTCGATTGAACTTGTCCATTCGTGCAATGATTTTTGACATGTCGTTTGAAACTTGGATTGTCATCAAGTGTCAATTGGATGGAAAAATTGTTTGAAATTTATGCTGTCCAATAGGGTAATGTCACGTGGCAATGTATAAACTAAAGTGTAGACTATAGTGTACATCTAGCAATTGGACTGGTTCATTTTTTGTACACTGGTTTTTGACACGTTGTTTGACACTTGCATTGTTGTTAAGTGTCAATTGGATGGGAAAACTGTTAGAAATTTAAACTGTTCAACAGGGTAATGCACGTGGCAAAGTGCAAATTAAAGTGTGTACACCATAGTGTGCATATAGCAAGGTTCATGCCGATTGAACTTTTCCTTTTGTGCACTAACTTTTGACGCGTTGTTTGAAACTTTCATTGCTGTCAAGTTTCAATTGGATGGGAAAATTGTTTGAAAATTATACTGTCCAACAGTGTAATGTCACGTGGCAAAGTGTACACTAAAGTGTACACCATAGTGTTCATCTAGCAAGGTTCTTACTGATTGAAATTTGCTATTTGTACACTGATTCTTGACACGTTGTTTGACACTAGCATTGTTGTCAAGTGTCAATTGGATCGAAAAACTGTTTGAAATTTAAACGGTCCAATAGGGAAATGTCACGTGGCAAAGTGTAAACTAAAGTGCACACCATAGTGTACATATAGCAAGGTCCTTACCGTTTGAAATTTACTATTATACACTGATTTTTGACACGTTGTTTTGCGCTCGCATTGTTCTCAAGTGTCAATTGGTTGAGAAAACTATTTGAAATTTAAACTCTCTAACAGGGTAATGTCACGTGGCAAAGTGTAAACTAAAGTTCACACAGTAGTGTACATGTAGCAAGTTTCTTACCGATTGAACTTTGCTATTTGTACCCTTATTTTTATCACGTTGTTTGGCACTTGCATTGTTGTCAAGTTTCAATTGGACGAGAAAACTATTTGAAATTTAAACTATCTAACAGGGTAATATTTGGTGGTAAAGTGTAAACTAAAGTGTACATGTTGCGAGGTTCATACCGATTGAACTTTGCTATTTGTACACTGGTTTTTGACGTGTTGTTTGACACTTGCATTATTGTCAAGTGTCAATTGAATGGGAAAACAAATTGAAATTTAAACTGTCCAACAGGGTAATGCACATGGCAAAGTGTAAACTAAAGTGTGTACACCATAGTGTACATGTATCAAAGTTCTTGCTGATTGAACTTTGCTATTTGTGCATTGATTTTTGACACGTTGTTTGACACTTGTATTGTTGTCAAGTGTCAATTGGATGGGAAAATAGTTTAAACTTTATACTTTCCAGCATGGTAATGTCACGTGGCAAAGTGTAATCTAGAGTGTACTCTATAGTGTACATGTAGCAAGGATCTTACTTATTGAACTTTGCTATTTGTACACTGATTTTCGACACGTTATTTGACACTTGCATTGTTGTCAAGTGCCAATTGGACGAGAAAATTGTTAGAAATTTAAATTGTCCAACAAGGTAATGTCATGTGGCAAAGTGTAAACTAAAGTGTGCACACAATAGTGCACATGTAGCAAGGTTCTTACCAATTGAACTTTGCTATTTGTGCACTGATTTTTGACAAGTTGTTTGACACTTGCATTGTTGTCAAGTGTCAATTGGATGGGAAAACTATTTGAAATTTATACTGTCCAACATGGTAATGTCAGATGGCAAAGTGTAATCTGGAGTGTACTCTATAGTGTACATGTAGCACAGATCTTACCAATTGAACTTTGCTATTTGTACACTAATTTTCGTCAGGTTGTTTGACACCTGCATTGTTGTCAAGTGTCAATTGGATGGAAAAACTATTTCAAATTTAATTTGTCCAATAGGGTAATGTCACGTGGCAAACTGTAAACAAAAATGCGTACACAATAGTGCACATGTAGCAAGGTTCATACCAATTGAACTTTACTATTTGTACACAGGTTTTTTACACGTTGTTTGACACTTGTATTATTGTCAAGTGCCAAATGGATGTGAAAATTGTTTGAAATTTAAACTGTCCAACAGGGTAGTGTCACGTGGCAAAGTGTAAACTAAAATGTGTACACCATAGTCGACATGTACCAGGTTTCTTATCGATTGAACTATGCGATTTGTACACTGATTTTTGACATGTTGTTTGGCACTCGTATTATTGTTAAGCGTCAATTGGATGGGAAAAATGTTTGAAATTTAAACTCTTTAACAGGGTAGTGTCACGTGGGAAAGTGTAAACTAAAGTGCACACCATAGTGTACATGTAGCAAGTTTCTTACCGATTGAACTTTGGTACTTGTACCCTGATTTTTAACACGTTGTTTGGCACTCGCATTGTTGTCAAGTGTCAATTGGATGGGAAAACTGTTTGAAATTTAAACAGTCCAACAGGGTAATGTCGGGTGGTAAAGTGTAAACTAAAGTGTACATGTTGAAAGGTTCATACCGATTGACCTTTGCTATTTGTATACTGATTTTTGAAGAGTTGTTTGACACTTGCATTGTTGTCATGTGTCAATTGAATGGGAAAATAGTTTTAAATTTAAACTGTTAAACAAGGTAATGCACGTGGCAAAGTGTAAACTAAAGTGTGTACACTATAGTGTACATGTATCAAGGCTCTTGTTGATTGAACTTTGCTATTTGCGCACTGATTTTTGATAAGTTGTTTGACACTTGCATTGTTGTCAAGTGCCAATTGGATGGAAAAATTGTTTGAAATTTATACTGTCCAACCTGGTAATGTCACGTGGCAAAGTGAAAACTAGAGTATACTCCATAGTGTACATGTAGCGTGGTCCTTACCGATGGAACTTTGCTATTTGTACACTGATTTTCGACACGCTGTTTGATACTTGCATTGTTGTCAAGTGTCGATTGAATGGAAAAACTGTTTGAAATTTAAATTGTCCAACAGGGTAATGTCACGTGGCAAAGTGTAAACTAAAGTGTACACCATAGTGTACATGTAGCAAGGTTCTTACCAATTGAACTTTGCTCTTTATACACTAATTTTTGACATGTTGTTTGACACTTGCATTGTTGTCAATTGTCAATTGGATTGGAAAACTGTTTGAAATTGAAAATGTCCAATGTGGTAATGCACGTGGCAAAGTGTAAACTAACGTATACACCATAGTGTACATGTACTAGGATTCTTAGTGATTGAACTTTGCGATTTGTACACTGGTTTTTGACACGTTGTTTGACACTTGCATTGTTATCAAGTGTCAATTGGATTGGTAAACTATTTGAATTTAAATTGTCCAGCAGGATAATGTCACTTGGCAAAGTGTAAACTAGAGTCTACACCATAGTGTACATGTAGCAAGGTCCTTACCAATTGAACTTTGCTATTTGTACACTGATTTTTGACACATTGTTTGACACTTTTATTGTTGGCCAGTGTAAATTGGACAAGATAACTATTTGAAATTTAAACTGTCCAACAGGGTATTGTCAAGTGGTAATGTGTAAACTAAAGTGTGTACACAATAGTACACATGTTATAAGGTTATTACCGATTGAACTTTGCTATTTGTACACTGATTTTTAGCATATTGTTTGACACTTGAATTGTTGTCTAGTGTCAATTGAATAGGAAAATAGTTTGAAATTTAAACTGTCAGGGAAATGGACGTGGCAAAGTGAAAACTAAAGTGTGTACACCATAGTGTACATGTATCAAGGTTCTTGCCGATTGAACTTTCCTATTTGTGAACTAATTTTTGATATGTTGTTTGACACTTGCATTGTTGTCAAGTGCCAATTGGATGGAAAAATTGTTTGAAATTTATACTGTCCAACCTGGTAATGTCACGTGGCAAAGTGAAAACTAGACTATACTCCATAGTGTACATGTAGCATGGTCCTTACCGATGGAACTTTGCTATTTGTACACTGATTTTCGACACGATGTTTGATACTTGCATTGTTGTCAAGTGTCGATTGAATGGAAAAATTGTTTGAAATTTAAATTGTCCAACAGGGTAATGTCACGTGGCAAAGTGTAAACTAAAGTGTACACCATAGTATACATGTTGCAAGGTTCTTACTGATTGGACTTTGCTCTTTATACACTGATTTTTGACATGTTGTTTGACACTTGCATTGTTGTCAACTGTCAATTGGATTGGAAAACAGTTTGAAATTGAAACTGTCCAATGTGGTAATGCACGTGGCAAAGTGTAAACTAACGTATACACCATAGTGTACATGTACCGGGATTCTTAGTGATTGAACTTTGCGATTTGTACACTGGTTTTTGACACGTTGTTTAACACTTGCATTGTTGTCAAGTGTCAATTGGATTGGTAAACTATTTGAATTTAAATTGTCCAACAGGGTAATGTCACTTGGCAAAGTGTAAACTAAAGTCTACACCATAGTGTACATGTAGCAAGGTCCTTACCGATTGAACTTTGCTATTTGTACACTGATTTTTGACACATTGTTTGACACTTTTATTGTTGGCCAGTGTAAATTGGACAAGATAACTATTTGAAATTTAAACTGTCCAACAGGGTATTGTCAAGTGGTAATGTGTAAACTAAAGTGTGTACACAATAGTACACATGTTATAAGGTTCTTACCGATTGAACTTTGCTATTTGTACACTGATTTTTAGCATATTGTTTGACACTTGAATTGTTGTCTAGTGTCAATTGAATAGGAAAATAGTTTGAAATTTAAACTGCCCAATAGGGAAATGGACGTGGCAAAGTGAAAACTAAAGTGTGTACACCATAGTGTACATGTATCAAGGTTCTTGCCGATTGAACTTTCCTATTTGTGAACTAATTTTTGATACGTTGTTTGACACTTGCATTGTTGTCAAGTGCCAATTGGATGGGAAAACTGTTTGAATTTTATATTGTCCAACATGGTAATGTCACATGGGAAAGTGTAAACTAGATTGTACTCTGTAGTGTACATGTAGCATGGTTCTTATCGATTGAACTTTACTATTCGTACACTGTTTTTCGACACGTTGTTTGACACTTGCATTGTTTTCAAGTGTCAATTGGATGGGAAAATTGTTTGAATTTAAACTGTTCAACAAGGTAATGTCACATGGCAAAGTGTAAACTAAAGTGTGTACACCGTAGTGTACATTTAGCAAGGTCCTTGCCGATTGAACTTTGCTATTTGTGCAATAATTTTTGACACATTGTTTAACACTTGTATTTTTGTCCAGTGTCAATTGGATGGGAAAATTGTTTGAAATTTACACTGCCCAACACAGTAATGTCATGTGGTAAATTGTAAACTAAAGTATACACCATAGTGTACATGTGGCAAGGTCCTTATCGATTGAACTTTGCTATTTGACACTGGTTTTTTACATTTGCATTGTTGTCAAGTGTCAACTGGATGGGAAAACTATTTGAATTTAAACTGTCCAATAGGGTAATGTCACGTGGCAAAGTTTAAACTAAAGTTTGTACACCATAGTGTACATGTAGCAAAGTTTTTACCAATTTAACTTTTCTATTTGTGCACTGATTTTTGTTACGTCGTTTGACACTTGCATTGTTATCAAGGGCCAATTGGACGGGAAAACTATTTGAATTTTATATTGTCCAACATGGTAATGTCACATGGCAAAGTGTAAACTAGAGTGTACACCATAGTATACATGTGGCAAGGTCCTTATCGATTCAACTTTGCTATTCATACACTGGTTTTTGACATGTTGTTTGACACTTGCATTGTTGCCAAATGTTAATTAGATGGAAAAATTGTTTGAATTTAAACTGTTCAACAGGGTAATGTCACGTGGCAAAGTGTAAACTAAAGTGTGTACACCATAGTGTACATTTACCAAGGTTCTTGCCGATTGAACTTTGCTATTTGTGGAATGATTTTTGACACGTTGTTTAACACTTGTATTTTTGTCCAGTGTCAATTGGATGGGAAAATTGTTTGAAATTTACACTGTCCAACATGGTAATGTCACGTGGTAAATTGTAAACTAAAGTATACACCATAGTGTACATGTGGCAAGGTCCTTATCGATTGAACTTTGGTATTTGACACTAGTTTTTGACATTTGCATTGTTGTCAAGTGTCAACTGGATGGGAAAACTGTTTGAATTTAAACTGTCCAATAGGGTATTATCATGTGGCAAAGTGTAAACTAAAGTGTGTACACCATAGTGTACATGTAGCAAAGTTTTTACCGATTGAACTTTGCTATTTGTGCACTGATTTTTGTTACGTTGTTTGACACTTGCATTGTTGTCAAGGGCCAATTGGATGGGAAAAATGTTTGAATTTTATACTGTCCAACATTGTAATATCACGTGGCAAAGTGTAAACTAGAGTGTACACCATAGTATACATGTTGCAAGGTCCTTATCAATTGAACTTTGCTATTTGTACACTGGTTTTTGACACGTTGTTTGACACTTGCATTGTTGCCAAGTGTCAATTGGATGGGACTATTGTTTGAATTTAAACTGTTCAACAGGGTAATGTCACGTGGCAAAATGTAAACTAAAGTATGTACACCATAGTGTACATTTAGCAAGGTTCTTGCCAATTGAACTTTGCTATTTGTACATTGATTTTTGACACATTGTTTGACACTTTTATTGTTGGCCAGTGTCAATTGCATGGGAAAATTGTTTGAAATTTACACTGTCCAATGTGGTAATGTCACGTGGTAAATTGTAAACTAAAGTATACACCATAGTGTACATGTGGCAAGGTCCTTATCGATTGAACTTTGCTATTTGTACACTAGTTTTTGACACGTTGTTTGACGCTTGCATTGTTGTCAAGTGTCAATTGGATGAAAAACTATTTGAATTTAAACTGTAAAATAGGGTAATGTCACGTGGCAAAGTGTAAACTAAAGTGTCTACACCATAGTGTACATGTAGCAAGGTTTTTACCGATTGAACTTTGCTATTTGTGCACTAAGATTTAACACGTTGTTTGACATTTGCATTGTAGTCAAGAGTCAATTGGAAGGAAAATCTATTTGAAATTTATATAGTTCGACAGGATAATGTTACGCGGTAAATTGTAAACTGAAGTAGCAAGGTTCTTACTGATTGAAATTTAAATTGTGCAACAGAGTAATGTCACGTGGCGAAGTGTAAACTATAGTGTACACCATTGTGTACATGTAGCAAGGTTCTTACCGATTGAACTTTGCTATTTGTACACTAATTTTTTACACGTTGTTTGACACTTGCATTGTTTTCAAGTTAAAATTGGATGGGAAAACTGTTTGAAATTTAAATTGTCCAACAGGGTAATGTCATGTGGCAAAGTGTAAACTAAAGTGTACACTATAGTATACATGTAGCAGGTTCTTACCGATTGAACATTGCTATTTGTACACTAATTTTTGACACGTTGTTTAACACTTGCATTGTTTTCAAGTGTCAATTGGATGGAAATTTTTTTTGAAATTTAAACTGTCCAATAGGGTAATGACATGTGGCAAAGTGTAAAATAAAGTGTACACCATACTGTACATGTAGCAAGGTTCTTATCGATTGAACTTTGTAATTTCTACACTGATTTTTGACACATTTTTTGACACTTGCATTGTTGTCAAGTATCAATTGGATGGGAAAACTGTTCGAAATATAAACTGTCCAATAATGTAATGTCACGTGGCAAATTATAAACTAATGTGTACATCATAGTGTACATGTATCAAGGTTCTTACAGATTTTAATTTAAACTATGCAACTGGGTAATGTCATGTGGTAAAGTGTAAACTAAAGTGTACACCATAGTGTACATGTAGCAAGGTTCTTACCGATTGAACCTCGCTATTTGTACACTGATTTTTGACACGTTGTTTGACACTTACATTGTTCTCAAGTGTCGATTAGATGGGAAAACTATTTGAAATTTAAACTGTCCAACAGGGTAATGTCACGTGGCGAAGTGTAAACTAAAGTGTACATGCAGCAAGGTTCTTACCAATTAAACTTTGCTATTTCTACACTGATTTTTGAAACATTGTTTGACACTTGCATTGTTGTGAAGTGTCGATTAGATGGGAAAACTATTTGATATTTAAACTGTCCAAAAGGGTATTGTCACGTGGCAAAGTGTAAACTAAAGTGTACACCATCGTGTACATGTAGCAAGGTTCTTACCGATTGAACTTTGTTATTTGTACACAGATTTTTGACACGTTGTCTGACACTTGCATTGTTTTCAAGTGTCGATTGGATTGGAAAACTGATTGAAATTTAAACGGTCTAACAGGGCAATGTCACATGGTAAAGTATAAATTAAAGTGTACACCATAGTGAACATGTTGCAAGGTTCTTATCGATTGAACGTTGCTATATGTACACTAATTTTTGACACGTTGTTCTAGACTCGCATTGTTGTCATGTATCAATTGGATGGAAAAATTGTTTGAAATTTTAACAGTCCAACTGGGTTATGTTATGTGGCAAAGTGTAAACTACAATGTACACCCTATTGTACATGTAGCAAGGTTCTTACCGATTGAACTTTGCTACTTGTTCACTGATTTTTGAAACGTTGTTTGACACTTGCATTGTTTTCAAGTGTCAATAGGATGGGAAAATTACTTGAAATTTAAACTGTCCAATAGGGTAACATCACGTGGCAAAGTGTAAACTAAAGTGTACACCATCGTGTACATGTAGCAAGGTTCTTACCGATTGAACTTTGCTATTTGTACACTAATGTTGACATGTTGTTTGACATTGGTATTATTTTCTAGTGTCAATTGGATATGAAATTTAAATTGTCCAACATGGTAACGTCACATGGCAAAGTGCTAATTAAAGTATACAACATAGCATACATGTAGCAAGGTTCTTACCGATTGAACTTCGCTATTTCTGCACTGATTTTGGGCACGTTGTGTGACACTTGCATTGTTTTGAAGTGTCCATTTAATGGAAAAACTGATTGAAATTTAAACAATCCAACAGGGTAACGCCACGTGGTAAAGTGTAAACTAAAGTTTACATCAGAGTATACATGTAGCAATGTTCTTACCGATTGAACTTTGCTATTTGTATACCGATTTTTAACACGTTGTTTGACACTTGCGTTGTTGTGAAGTGTCAATTGGATGGGAAAACTCTTTGAAATTCAAACTTTCCAAAAGGGTAATGTCACATGGTAAAGCGTAAACCATAGTGTACACCATAGTGTGCATGTAGCAAAGTCCTTACCGATTGAACTTCGCTATTTGTACGCTGATTTTCAACATGTTGTTTGAAACTTTCATTGTTGTCAAGTGTCAATTGGATAGGAAAACAATTTGAAGTTTAAAAATTTAAACCGTTGAACAGCGTAATGCATTGTTGCTAAGTGTCAATTGGATGGGAAAACTATTTGAAATTTATACTATCTAACAGGGTAATTCCACGTGGTAAAGTGCAAACTAAAGTGTACACCACACTGTACTTGTAGCAGGGTTCTTACCGATTGAACACTGCTATTTGTACACTGATTTTTGACACGTTGTTTAGCGCTTGCATTGTTGTCAAGTGTCAATTGGATGGAAAAATTGTTTGAAATTGAAACTATCCAACAAGATAATGTCATGTGGCAAAGTGCAAGCTAAAGTGTTCACCATAGTGTACATGTAACAACGTTCTTACCGATTGAACTTTGTTATTTGTACACTGAGTTTTGGCACGTTGTTTGACATTTGCATTGTTGTCAAGTGTCAATTGGATGGAAAAACTATTTAAAATTTAAACTGTCCAATAAGGTAATGTTACGTTGTAAAGTGTAAACTAAAGTATACACCATAGTGTACATGTAGCAAAGTTCTTACCAATTGAACTTTGCTATTTGTACACTAATTTTTGACATATTATTTGATACTTACATTGTTGTCAAGTGTCAATTGGATGAGAAAAATGTTTGAAATTTATACTATCTAACCGGGTACTGTCATGTGTCAAAATGTAAACTAAAGTGTACACCGTAGTGTACATATAACAACGTCCTTCGGGATCGAACTTTGCTATTTGTTCACTAATTTTTGACACATTTTTGGCACTTGCATTACTGTTAAGTGTTAATTGGATGGGAAAACATTTTCTAATTTAAACTGCCCAACATGGTAATGTCACATGGCAAAGTGTAAACTCAAGTGTACACTAGAGTGTACATGTAGCAAGGTTCTTATGGATTGAACTATGCTATTTCTACACTGATTTTTGACACGTTATTTAACACTTGCATTGTTGTCAAGTGTCAATTGATGGGAAAACTATTTGAAATTTATACAATCTAACAGGGTAATTCCACATGGTAAAGTTCAAACTAAAGTGTACAACACACTATACTTGTAGCAAGGTTCTTACCGATTGAACACTACTATTTGTACACTGATTTTTGACACGTTGTTTAACGCTTGCATTGTTGTCAAGTGTCAATTGGATGGAAAATTTGTTTGAAATTGAAACTGTCCAATAGGCTATGCCATGTGGCAAAGTGTAAACTTAAGTGTACACCATAGAATACATGTCGCAAGGTTCTTACCGATTGAACATTCCTATTTGTACACTGATTTTCGACAGTTTTTTTTTAACATTTGCATTGTTATCAAGTGTCAATTGGATGGAAAAATAATTTGAAATTTATGCTAACCAACATGGTAATGTCACGTGGCAATGTGTAAACTAAAGTGTACACCATAGTGTACATGTGGCAAGGTTCTTACCGATTGAACTTTGTTATTTTTACACTGATTTTTGACACATTGTTTGACACTTATATCATTGCCAAGTGCCAATTCGATGAGAAAAATGTTTGAAATTTATACTATCTAACAGGGTATTGTCATGTGGCAAAATGTAAACTAAAGTGTACACCGTAGTGTACATATAGCAACGTCCTTCGAGATCAAACTTTGCTATTTGTTCACTAATTTTTGACACATTTTTGGCACTTGCATTGCTGTTAAGTGTTAATTGGATGGGAAAACATTTTCTAATTTAAACTACCCAACATGGTAATGTCACGTGGCAAAGTGTAAACTCAAGTGTACACCAGAGTGTACATGTAGCAAGGTTCTTACGGATTGAACTATGCTGTTTCTACACTGATTTTTGACACGTTGTTTGACACTTGCATTGTTGTCAAGTGTCAATTGGATGGGAAAACTATTTGAAATTTATACTATCTAACAGGGTAATTCCATGTGGTAAAGTGCAAACAAAAGTGTACACCACATTGTACTTCTAGCAAGGTTCTTACCGATTGAACACTGCTATTTGTACACTGATTTTTGACACGTTGTTTAACGCTTGCATTGTTGTCAAGTGTCAATTGGATGGAAAAATTGTTTGAAATTGAAACTGTCCAACAGGGTAATACCACGTGGCAAAGTGTAAATTTAAGTGTACACCATAGTATACATGTCGCAAGGTTCTCACCGATTGAACATTGCTATTTGTACATTGATTTTCGACAGGCTTTTTTAACATTTGCATTGTTATCAGGTGTCAATTGGATGGAAAAACAATTTGAAATTTAAACTAACCAATAGGGTAATATCATGTGGTAATGTGTAAACTAAAGTGTACACCGTAGTGTACATGTGGCAAGGTTCTTGCTGATTGAACTTTGTTATTTTTACACTGATTTTTGACACGTTGTTTGACGCTTGTATCATTGTCAAGTGCCAATTGGATGGGAAAACTTTTCAAAATTTATACTATCTAACCGCGTAATGTCAAGGGGCAAAGTGTAAACAAAAGTGTACACCATAGTGTACATGTAGCAAGGTACTTACCGATTGAACTTTGTTATTTGTACTCTGATTTTTGACACGTTGTCTGACACTTACATTGTTGTCAAGTGTTAATTGTATGGAAAACCTGCTTGAAATTTAAATTGTCCAATAGGGTAATGTCACGTGGCGAAGTGTAAACTAAACTTCACACTATAGTGTAAATGTACCAAGGTTCTTACTGATTGAACTTTGCTATTTGTACACTAATTTTTGACACTTGCATTGTTTTCAGGAATCAAGTGGATGGGAAAATTGTTTGAAATTTAAACTATCCAACAAGGTAATGTCACGTGGTAAAGTGTAAACTAAAGTGTACTCCATAGTGTACATGTAGCAAGGTTCTTACCGATTGAACTTTGCTATTTGTAAGCTGATTTTTGACACGTTGTTTGACACTTGCATTGTTGTCAAGTGTCGATTGGATGGAAAAATTGTTTGAAATTTAAACTGTCCAATAGGGTAATGTCACGTTATAAAGTGTAAACTAAAGTGTAGACCACAGTGTACATGTACTGAGGTTCTTACCGATTGAACTTTGCTATTTGTACTCCGATTTTTGTCACGTTGTTTGACACTTGGTTTGTTGTCAACTGTCAATTGGATGGGAAAATAGTTTGAAATTTATACTGTCTAATAGGGTAATGTCTTGTGGCAAAGTGTAAACTAAAGTGTATAATAAAGTGTACTCGTAGCAAGGTCTTTACGGATCGAACCTTACTATTTGTACACTGATTTTTGAAACATTTTTTTACACTTGCATTATTGTTAAGTGTCATTTGGATGGGAAAAATATTTCTAATTCAAACTGTCTAACCGCGTAATGTCACGTGGCAAAGTGTAAACTAAAGTGTACACCAAAGTGTACATGTAGCAAGGTCCTTATCGATTGAACAATGCTATTTGTACACTGATTTTTGACACGTTGTTTAACACTTGCATTGTCGTCATGTGTCAATGGGAAAACTATTTGAAATTTAAACTGTCTGATAGGGTAATGTCACGCGACAAAGTGAAAGCTAAAGTGTACACCATAGTGTACATGCAGCATGGTTTTTACCGATTGAACTTTGCTATTTGTACATTAATTTTTGACACGTTGTTCGACACTTGCATTGTTGTCAAGTATCAATTGGATGGGAAAACTATTTGAAATTTATACTTTCTAATAGGGTAATGTCGCGTGGCAAAGTGTAAACTAAAGTGTAACCCATAGTGTACATGTAACAAGGCCCTTACCGATTGAACATTGCTACTTGTACGCTGATTTTTAACATGTTGTTTGAGACTTGTATTATTGTCAAGTGTCGATTGGATGGGAGAAATTTATACTGTCGAACAGGGTAATGTCACGTAGCAAAGTGTAAACTAAAGTGTACACCATAGTGTACATGTTGCAAGGTTCTTACCGATTGAACTTTGTTATTTGTACACTGAATTTTAGCACGTTGTTTGACACTTGCGTTGTTGTCAAGTGTCAATTGGATGGAAAAACTGCTTGAAATTTAAACTGTCCAACAGGGTAATGTCACGTGGCAAAGTGTAAACTAAAGTGTAAACCATAGTGTGCATGTAGCAAGGTTTTTACCAATTAAACTTTGCTATTTGTACACCAATTTTTGACATGTTTGACACTTACTTTGTTGTCAAGTGTCGATTGGATGGAAAAACTATTTGAAATTTATACTGTCTAACAGGGTAATGTCTTGTGGCAAAGTATAAACTAAAGTGTACTTGTAGTAAGGTCCTTACGGATCGAACTTTACTATTTGTGCGTTGATTTTTGACACATTTTTTGACGCTTACATTGTTGTTAAGTGTCAATTGGATGGGAAAAGTATTTCTAATTCAAACTGTCTAACCGAGTAATGTCAAGAGGCAAAGTGTAAATTAAAGTGTACATCGAAGTGTACACGTAGCAAGGTCCTTTCCGATTGAACAATGTTATTTGTACACTGATTTTTGACACGTTGTTTAACACTTGCATTGTTATCAAAGTGTCAATTGGATGGGAAAACCGTTTGAAATTTAAATTGTCCGATAGGGTAATGTCATGTGGCAAAGTGTAAACTAAAGTGTACACCATAGTGCACATGTAACATGGTTCTTACCGATTGAAATTTGCTATTTGTACATTAATTTTTTACACGTTATTTGACACTTGCATTGTTGTCAAGTGTTAATTGGATGGGAAAACTATTTGAAATTTATACTGTCTAATAGGGTAATGTCTTGTGGCAAAGTGTAAACTAAAGTGTACACCATAGTGTACAAGTAGCAAGGTCCCTACCGCTTGAATTTGTTATTTGTACACTGATTTTTGGCACTTTGTCTAAGGCTTGCATTGTTGTGTATTGTCAATTGGATGGGAAAACTGTTTGAAATTTAAACTCTCCAACAGGGTAATGTCACGTGGCAAAGTGTAAACTAAAGTGTACACCATAGCGTACATGTAGCAAGTTTCTTACCCATTGAACTTTGCTATTTGTACACTAATTTTTGACACGTTGTTTGACACTTGCATTATTGTCAATTGTCAATTGGATGGGAAAAAAGTTTAAAATTTATACTCTCTAACAAGGTACTGTCATGTGGCAAAGTGTAAACTAAAGTGTATACTTTATACATGTACAAAGGTCCTTACGGATCGAACTTTGCTATTTGTGCACTGATTATTGACACATGCTTTGTTGTTAAGTGTTAATTGGGTGGAAAACTTTTTCTAGTTTAAACTATCCAACATGATAATGTCACGTGGCAAAGTATAAACTTAAGTGTACACCATAGTGTACACGTAGCAAGGTTCTTATCGATTGAACTATGATATTTGTAGACTGATTTTTAACACTTGCATTGTTGTCAAGTACTAATTGGATGGGAAAATTGTTTGAAATTTATATTGTCTAACGGGGTAATGTAACGTGGCAAAGTGTAAACTAAAGTGTATACCACAGTGTACATGTAGCAAGGTCCTTACCGATTGAACACTGCTACTTGTACACTGATTTTTGACACGTTGTTTAACACTTGCATTGTTGTCAAGTGTCAATTGGATGGAAAATTTGTTTGAAATTGAAACTGTCCAACAGGGTAATGTCGCTTGACAAAGTGTAAACTAAATTGTACACCATAGTATACATGTAGTAAGGTTCGTACCGATTGAACATTGCTAATTGTACACTGATTTTCGACAGGTTTTTTAACACTTGCATTGTTATCAAGTTTTAATTGGATGGAAAAACTATTTGAAATTTAAACTGTCCAATAGGGTAATATCACGTGGCAAAGTGTAAACTAAAGTGTAAACCATAGTGTACATGTAGCAAGGTTCTTACAGATTGAACTTTGCTATTTTTACACTGATTTTTTACACGTTGTTTGATACTTGCATTGTTGTCAAGTGCCAATTGGATGGAAAAACTATTTGAAATTTAAACTGTCCAACAGGGTAATGTGATGTGGCAAAGTGTAAACTAAAGTGTACACCATAGTGTACATGTTGCAAGGTTCTTACCGATTGAAGTTTGCTGTTTTTACACTGATTTTTGACACGTTGTTTGACACTTTTATCGTGGTCAAGTGCCAATTGGATGGGAAAACTGTTCAAAATTTGTACTATCTTACCACGTAATGTCACGCGACATTGTGTAAACAAAAGTGCACACCATAGTGTACATGTAGCAATGTCCTTACCGATTGAACTTTGCTATTTGTACACTGATTTTTGACATGTTGTCTGACACTTACAGTGTTGTCAAGTGTTAATTTGATGGGAAACCTGGTTGAAATTTAAATTGTCCAACAAGGTAACGTCACGTGGTAAAGTGTAAACTAAAGTGTACACTATAGTGTACATGTAGCAAGGTTCTTACCGATTGAACTTTGCTATTTGTACGCTAATTTTTGACACGTTGTTTGACACTTGCATTGTTGTCAAGTGTTAATTAGATGGGATAACTATTTGAAATTTAAACTGTCCATTAGGGCAATGTCACGTGGCAAAGCGTAAACTAAAGTGTACACCATAGTGTACATGTAGCATGGTTCTTACCGATTGAACTTTTCTACTTGTGCACTGATTTTTAACACATTGTTTGACACTTGTTTTGTTGTCAAGTGTCGATTGGATGGGAAAACTGTTTGAAATTTATACTGTCTAACAGGGTAATGTCTTGTGGTAAAGTGTAAACTAAAGTGTACATTATAGTGTACTTGTAGCAAGGTCCTTACGAATCGTACTTTGCTATTTGTACATTGATTTTTGACCCATTTTTTGACACTTGCATTGTTGTTAAGTGTCAATTGGATTGAAAAACTATTTCTAATTCAAATTGTCTAACAGTGTAATGTCACGTGGCAAAGTGTAAACTAAAGTGTACGCCAAAGTGTACATGTAGCAAGTTTCTTACTGATTGAACAATGCTATTTGTACACTGATTTTTGACACGTTGTTTAACACTTGCATTGTTGTCAAGTGTCAATTGGATGGGAAAACTGTTTGAAATTTAAACTGCCCGATAGGGTAATGTCATGTGGAAAAGTGTAAACTAAAGTGTACACCTTGTATACCTGTAGCAAGGTTCTCACCGATTGAACATTGCTATTTGTACACTGATTTTCGACAGGTTTTTTGACACTTGCATTGTTATCAAGTGTCAATTGGATGGAAAAAACTATTTTAAATTTAAACCATCCAGCGGGGTAATGTAACGTGGTAAAGTTTGAACTATAATGTACACCATAGTGTACATGTGGCATGGTTCATACAAATTGAACTTTGCTATTTGTAAACCAATTTTTGATACGTTTTTTGACACTTTCATTGTTGTCAAGTGTCAATTGGATGAGAATAATGTTCAAAATTCAAACTGTTCAACAGGGTAATGTCAAATGGCAAAGCATAAACTAAAGTGTGCACACCATAGTTTACATGTAGCAAGGTTCTTACCAATCGAACTTTGCTATTTGTCACCAATTTTGGACATATTGTTTGACACTAGCATTGTTGTCAAGTGTCAATTTGCTGGGAAAACTATTTTAAATTTATAGAGTCCAATAGGGTAATGTCACGTGGGAAAGTGTAAATTAAAGTGTACATGTAGTATGGTTCATACAAATTGAACTTTCCTATTTATACACTGATTTTTGAGATGTTGTTTGACACTTGCATTGTTGTCAAGTGTCAATTCGATGGGAAAACTGCTTGAAATTTATAGTGTCTAAAAGGGTAATGTCTTGTGGCAAAGTGTAAATCAAAGTGTACACCATAGTGTATATGTAGCAAGGTCCTTATGGATCGTACATTGCAATTTGTACACTGATTTTTGACACTTGCATTGTTGTTAAGTGTCAATTGGATGAGAAAACTATTTCTAATTTAAACTATCCAACATGGTAATGTCACGTGACAAAGTATAATCTAAAGTGTACACCGTAGTATACATGTAAAAAGGTCCTTACTAATTGAACATTGCTATTTGTACACTGATTTTTGGCACGTTGTTTGACACTTACATTGTTGTCAAGTGTCAATTAAATGGAATAACTATTTGAAATTTAAACTTTCCAATGGGGTAATGTCACGTGGTAAAGTGTACACCACAGTGTACACCACAATGTACATGTAGCAAGGGCCTTACCGATTGAACATTGCTATTTGTATATTGATTTTCAACAGGTCTTTTAACACTTGCATTATTATCAAGTGTCAATTAGATGGAAAAACTATTTGAAATTTAAGCTATCTAACAGGATAATGTCACGTGGCAAAGTGTGAACTATAATGTACACCATAGTGTACATGTAGCATGGTTAATACATATTGAACTTCGCTGTTCGGACACTGAGTTTGGACACGTTGTTTGACACTTGCATTGCTGTCTAGCTCAAATTGATGGGAAAACTATTTGAAATTTAAAATGTTCGGTAATGTCACATGGCAAAGTGTAAACTAAAGTGTACACCATATTGTATACGTAGTAAAGTTCTTGCCGATTTAACTTTGCTACTTGTACACCGATTTTTGACACGTTGTTAAACAATTGTAATGTTGTCAAGTGTCAATTGGATGGGAAAAATATTTGAAATTTATACTACCTATCAGGGTAATGTCACATGGAAAAGTGTAAACTAAAGTGTGCACTATAGTGTACATGTAACAAGGTCCCTACTGATTGAACATTGTTACTTGTACACTGATTTTTAACACGATGTTTGACACTTGCGTTGTTGTTAAGAGTCAATTGGATGGGAAAACTTTTTGAAATTTATATTGTCTAATAGGGTAATGTCACGTGGTAAAGTGTAAAGTAAAGTGTACACCATAGTGTACAGGTAGCAAGGTTCTTACCGATTGAACTTTGCTATTTGTGCACTAATTTTTGACACGACGTAAGATACTTGCATTGTTGTCAAGTGTCAATTGGATGGAAAAACTATTTGAAATTTATATTATCCAATAGGGTAATGTCTTGTGGAAAAGTCTAAACCAAAGTGAACACCACAGTGTACATGTATTAAGATCCTTACAGATTGAACACTGCTATTTGTACTCTGATTTTTGAAACGTTGTTTAACACTTGCATTGTTGTCAAGTGTCAGTTGGAGGGGAAAATTGTTTGAAATTAAAACTGACCAACAACGTAATGTCACGTTGAAAAGTATAAACTAATGTATACACCAAAGTATACGTGTAGCAAGGTTCTTACCGATTGAACATTGTTATTAGTACACTAATTTTCGACAGGTTTTTTGACACTTGTATTGTTTTGAAGTGTCAATTGGATGGAAAAACTATTTGAAATTCAAAATGTCCAGTAGGATAATGTCACGTGGTAAAGTGTAAACTAAAGTGTACACCAGAGTGTACATGTAGCATGGTTCTTACCGATTGAACTTTCCTATTAGTACACTGATTTTTGACACATTGTTTGACACTTGCATTACTGTCAAGTGTCAATTGAATGAGAAAACTATTTGAAATTTATCTATCTAACTGGGTAATGTCACATGGTAAGGTGTAAACTAAAGTGTACACCATAGTGTACATGTAGGAATGTTCTTACCGATTGATCTTTGCGATTTGTACACTAATTATTGACACGTTGTTTGACACTTGTATTGTTGTCAAGTGTCAATGGGATGGGAAAACTATTCGAAATTTAAACTATCCAATAGGGTAATGTCACGTGGCAAAGTGCAAAAAAAAGTGTACACCATAGTATACATGTAGCAAGGTTCTTACCGATTCAACATTTCTATTTGTACACTGATTTTCGACAGGCTGTTTGACACTTGCGTTGTTGTCAAGTGTCAAGTGGATGGGAAAACTATTTGAACTTTATACTGTCTAATAGGAAAAAGTCACGTCGCAAAGTTTAAACTTAAGTGTACACTATAGTGTACATGTGACAAAGTCCTTACCGATTGAACATTGCTACTTGTACACTGATATTTAACTTGTTGTTAGACACTTGCATTATTGTCAAGTGTCAATTACATGGGAAAGTTGTTTGAAATTTATACTGTCGAACGGGGTAATCTCACGTGGTAAAGTGTAAACTAAAGTGTACACCATAGTGTACATGTAGCAAGGTTCTTACCGATTGAACTTTGCTATTTGTACACTAATTTTTGACACGTTGTTAGACATTTGCATTGTTGTCAAGTGTCAATTGGATGGGAAAACTGCTAGAAATTTATACTGTCTACCAGGGTAATGTCTTGTGGCAAAGTCTATACTAAAGTGTACACCATAATGTACATGTAGCAAGGTCCTTACTGATTGAACACTGCTATTTGTACTCTGATTTTTGACACGTTGTTTAACACTTGCATTGTTGTTAAGTGCCTATTGGAGGGGAAAATTGTTTGAAATTAAAATTGTCCGACAGGGTAATGTCACGTTGAAAAGTGTAAACTAATGTGTACACCACAGTATACGTGTAGCAAGGTTCTTACCGATTGAATATTATTATTTGTACACTAAGTTTCGACAGGTTTTCTGACACTTGTATTGTTTTGAAGTGTCAATTGGATTGAAAAACTATTTGAAATTCAAAATGTCCAGTAGGATAATGTCTCGTGGCAAAGTGTAAACTAAAGTGTACACCAAAGTGTACATGTGGCATTGTTCTTACCGATTGAACTTTGCTATTAGTACACTGATTTTTGACACGTTGTTTGACACTTGCATTATTGTCAAGTGTCAATTGAATGTGAAAATTGTTTGAAATTTATTTGTCTAACTGGGTAATGTCACATGGCAATGTGTAAACTAAAGTGTACACCAAAGTGTACATGTGGCATTGTTCTTACCGATTGAACTTTGCGATTTGTACACTTATTTTTGACACATTGTTTGACACTTGCATTGTTGTCAAGTGTTAATGGGATGGGAAAATTGTTTGAAATTTAAACTGTCCAACAGGGTAATGTCACGTGGTAAAGTGTAAAAAAAAGTGTACACCATAGTGTACATGTAGCATGTTTCTTACCGATTGAACTTTGCTATTAGTACACTGATTTTTGACACGTTATTTGACACTTGCATTATTGTCAAGTGTCAATTGAATGTGAAAATTGTTTGAAATTTATTTGTCTAACTGGGTAATGTCACATGGCAATGTGTAAACTAAAGTGTACACCACAGTGTACATGTAACAATGTTCTTACCGATTGAACTTTGCGATTTGTGCACTAATTTTTGACACGTTGTTTGACACTTGCATTGTTGTCAAGTGTTAATGGGATGGGAAAACTATTTGAAATTTAAACTGTCCAACAGGGTAATGTCACCTAGCAAAGTGTAAAAAAAAGTGTACACCATAGCATACATGTAGCAAGGTTCTTATCGATTCAACATTGCTATTTGTACACTGATTTTTGAAACGTTGTTAGACATTTGTATTGTTGTCAAGTGTCAATTGGATGGGAAAACTGTTGAAAATTTATACTGTCCAACAGGGTAATGTCTTGTGGCAAAGTCTATACTAAAGTGTACACCATAGTATACATGTAGCAAGGTCCTTACTGATTGAACACTGCTATTTGTACTCTGATTTTTGACACGTTGTTTAACACTTGCATTGTTGTTAAGTATCAATTGGAGGGGAAAATTGTTTGAAATAAAAACTATCCAACAGGGTAATGTCACATTGAAAAGTGTAAAATAATGTGTACACCATAGTATACGTGTGGCAAGGTTCCTACCGATTGAACATTGTTATTTGTACACTAATTTTCGATAGGTTTTTTAACACTTGTATTGTTTTGAAGTGTCAATTGGATGGAAAAACTATTTGAAATTCAAATGTCCAGTAGGATAATGTCATGTGGGAAAGTGTAAACTAAAGTGTACACCAAAGTGTACATGTAGCATGGTTCTTACCGATTGAACTTTGCTATTAGTACACTAATTTTTGACACGTTGTTTGACACTTGCATTATTGTCAAGTTTCAATTGAATGGGAAAACTGTTTGAAATTTATCTATCTAACTGGGAAATGTCATATGACAAGGTGTAAACTAAAGTGTACACTAAAGTGTACATGTAGCAATGTTCTTACCGATTGAGCTTTGCGATTTGTACACTTATTTTTGACACGTTGTTTGATACTCGAATTGTTTTCAAGTATCAATGGAATGGGAAAAATGTTTGAAATTTAAATTGTCCAACAGGGTAATGTCTTATGTCAATGTGTTAAAAAAAGTGTACATGTAGCATGGTTCTTACCGATTGAACTTTGCTATTTGTACACTGATTTTTGACACGTTGTACGAAACTTGTATTGTTTTTAAGTGTCAATTAGATGAGAAAATTGTTTCTAATTTAAACTATTCAACATGTTAATGCCACGTAGCAAAGTGTCATCGAAAGTGTACATCATAGTGTACATATAGAAAGGTCCTTACCGATTGAACATTGCTATTTGTACACTGATTTTTGACACGTTGTTGGACACTTGCATTGTTGTCAAGTGTCAATTATATGGGAAAGCTGTTTGAAATTTAAACTGCTCGACGGGGTAATGTCAGGTGGCAAAGTGTAGATTAAAATGTACACCACAGTGTACATATAGCAAGGTCCTTACCGACTGAATTTTGCTATTCGTACACCAATTTTCGACAAATTTTTTGACACTTGCATTGTTATCAAGTATCAATTGGATGGAAAAACTGTTTGAAATTTAAACTGCCCAACAGGATAATATCACATGGCAAAGTGTGAACTATAGTGTACCCATAGTGTACATGTAGCATTGTTCATACAGATTGAACTTTGCTATTTGTACACTGATTTTGGACACGTTCTTTAACACTTGCAATGCTGTCTAGCATCAAATTGATGGGAAAACTGTTTGATATTTAAAATGTCAGGTAATGTCACATGGCAAAGTGTAAACTAAAGTGTACAGCATATTGTACAAGTAGCAAGGTTCTTACCGATTTAACTTTGCAACTTGTACACCGATTTTTGACACGTTGTTTAACACTAGCATTGTTGTCAAGTGTTAATTGGATGGGAAAAATGTTTGAATTTATACTACCTATCAGGGTAATGTCACGTGGCAAAGTGTAAACTAAAGTGTGCACTATAGTGTACATGTAACAAGGTCCCTACTGATTGAATATTGCAACTTGTAGACTGATTTTTAACATGATGTTTGACACTTCCATTGTTGCTAAGAGTCAATTGGATGGGAAAATTGTTTGAAATTTATACTGTCTAACAGGGCAATGTCACATGGCAAAGTGTAAACTAAAGTGTACACCATAGTGAACATGTAGCAAGGTTTTTACCGATTGAACTTTCCTATTTGTACACTGATTTTTGGCATGTTGGTTGACACTTGCATTGTTGCCCAGTGTCCATTGGATTGGAAAACTATTTGAAATTTAAATTTTCCGAAAAGGTAGTGTCACACGGTAAAGTGTAAACTAAAGTGTACACCAAAGTGCACATATAACAAGGTCCTTACCAATTGAATATTACTAGTACACCGATTTTTTAACACAGTGTTTGACACTTGCATTGTTTTCAAGTGTCAATTGGATGGAAAAACTATTTGAAATTTATACTGTCTAATAGGGTAATGTCACCTGGCAAAGTGTAAATTAAAGTGTACACCATAGTGTACATGTAACAAGGTCCCTATCGATTGAACATTGCTACTTACTGATTTTTAACACATTATTTGACACTTGCATTGTTTTCAAGTGTCAGTTGGATGGAAAAACTGTTGGAAATTTAAACTGTCCAATAGGGTAATGTCACGTGGTAAAGTGTAAACTAAAGTGAACACCATAGTGCACATGTAGCCAGGTCCTTACCCTTTTAACTTTGCTACTTGTACACTGACTTTGGACACGTTGTTTAACATTTGCATTGTTGTCTAATGTCAATTGGATGGAAAAATTGCTTGAAATTTAAATTGTCCAACAGCGCAATGTCGCGTGGCAAACTATAATCTAGAGTGTACACTATAGTGTACATGTAGCAAGGTTATTACCGATTGAACTTTTCTATTTGTACACTGATTTTTGACATGTTGCTCGATGCTTGCATTGTTGTCAAGTGTCAATTGGATGGGAAACCTGTTTGAAATTTATACAATCTAACACAGCAATGTCACGCAGTAAAGTGTAAACTAAAGTGTACGCCATAGTGTTCATGTAGTAAGGTCCTTACCGATTGAACATTGCTATTTGTACATTGAAATTTGACACTTTATTTGACACTTGCATTGTTTTCATGTGTCAATTGGTTGGAAAAACTGTTTGAGATTTAAACTGTCCAACCGGGTAATGTCAAGTGGTAAAGTGTAAACAAAAGTGTACACTATAGTGTAAATGTAGCAAGGTTCATACCGATTGAACTTTGCTGTTTGTACACTGATTTTTGACACGTTGTTTGACACTTGCATTATTGTCAAGTGTCAATTGGACGGGAAAATTGTTTGAAATTTATACTGTCTAACGGGGTAATGTCATGTGGTAAAGTGTAAATTAAAGTGTACACCATTGTGTACATGTAGCAATGTTCTTACCGATTGAACTTTGCTATTCGTTCACTAATTTTTGACACGTTTTTTGACGCTTACATTGTTGTCAAGTGTCAATTGGATGGTAAAACGTTTTGAAATTTATACTGTCTAACAGGGTAAAGTCACATGGTAAAGTGTACACCATAGTGTACATGTAACAAGGTCCTTATCGATTGAACATTGCTACTTGTACACAGATTTTTAACACGTTGTTTGACAGTTGCTTTGTTTTCAAGTGCGAATTGGAAGGGAAAATGATTCGAAATTTAAACTGTCCAACAGGGTAATGTCACATGGTAAAGTGTAAACTAAAGTGTATACCATAGTGTACGTGTAGTAAGGTTCTTACTGATTGAACTTTGCTATATGTACACAGATATTTGACACGTTGTTTAACACTTGCATTGTTGTCAAGTGTCAATTGGATGTGAAAACTACTTGAAATTTAAACTGTCCAATAGGGTAAAGTCACGTGGCAAAGTGTAAACTAAAGTGCACACCATAGTGTATGTGTAGCAAGGTTCTTACCGATTGAACTTTACTATATTTACACTGATATTTGACACGTTGTTTGACACTTGCATTGTTGTCAAGTGTCAATTGGATAGGAAAACTATTTGAAATTTAAACTGCCCAACAGGATAATGTCACGTGGTAAAGTATAAACTAAAGTGTATACCATAGTGTACGTGTAGCAAGGTTCTTACCGATTGAACTTTACTATATGTACACTGATATTTGACACTTTGTTTGACACTTGCATTGTTGTCAAGTGTCAATTGGATTGGAAAACTGTTTGAAATTTATACACTAATTGGGTAATATCACGTGGCAAAATGTAAACAAAAGTGTACACCATAGTGTACATGTAGCATGGTTCTTACCGATTGAACTTTTTTATTTTTCCACTGATTTTTGACACGTTGTTTGACACTCAAATTTTTGTCAAGTGTCAATTGGATGGGATAACTCTTTGAAATTTATATTGTCGAACAGGGTAATGTCACGTGGCAAAGTGTAAACTAAAGTGTACACCATAGTGTACCTGCAGCAAGGTTCTTATCGATTGAACTTTGCTATTTGTACACTAATTTTTGAGACGTTGATTGACACTTGCATTGTTTTCAAGTGTCAATTGGATGGGAAAACTGTTTGAAATTTATGCTATCTAATAGGGTAATGTCACGTGGTAAAGTATAAACTAAAGTGTACACCATAGTGTACATGTAACAAGGTCCTTATTGATTGAACATTGCTACTCGTACACTGATTTTCAACTCATTGTTTGACATTTACATTATTTTTAAGTGTCAATTGGAAGGGAAAACTATTTGAAATTTAAACTATCCAACAGGGTAATGTCACGTGGTAAAGTGTAAACTAAACTGTACACCATAGTGTACATGTAGCATGGTCCTTACCGATTGAACATTGTTCTTTGCACACTGATTTTTGACATGTTGTTTAACACTTGTATTGTTTTCAAGTGTCAATTGGATGGGAAAACTATTTGAAATTTATGCAATCTAACATGGTAACATCACGTGGCAAAGTGTAAACAAAAGTGTACACCATAGTGTACATGTAGCATGGTTCTTACCGATTGAACTTTGCTATTTGTACACTGATTTTTGACACGTTGTATGACACTTGCATTGTATTCAAGTGCCAATATGATGGGAAAATTGTTTGAAATCTAAACTATCCAACAAGGTCATGTCACATGGTAAAGTGTAAATTAAAATGTACACCATCGTGTATATGTAGCAAGATTCTTACCGATTGAACTTTCCTATTTGTACGTTGATGTTCGACACATTTTTTGACACTTGCATTGTTGTCAAATGTCATTAGGATGGGAAAACTGCTTGAAATTTATACAATCTTACAGGGTAATGTCACGTGGCAAAGTGTAAACAAAAGTGTACACCATAGTGTACTTGTAGCAAGGTTCTTACCGATTGAACTTTGCTATTTGTACACAGATTTTGGTCACGTTGTTTGACACTTGCATTGTTGTCAAGTGTCAATTGGATGGGAGAACTGTTTGAAATTTAAACTGTCCAATAGGGTAATGTCACGTTGTAAAGTGTAAATTAAAGTGTACACAATCGTGTACATGTAGCAAGATTCTTACCGATTGAACTTTCCTATTTGTACGTTGATGTTCGACACATTTTTTGACACTTGCATTGTTGTCAAATGTCAGTTGGATAGGAAAACTATTTGAAATTTATACAATCTAACAGGGTAATATCATGTGGTACGGTGTAAACAAAAGTGTACACCATAGTATACATGCAGCAAGGTCTTACCGATTGAACTTTGCTATTTGTACACCGATTTCTAACACGTTGTTTGACACTTGCATTGTTGTCAAGAGTCAATTGGATGGGAAAACTCTTAGAAATTTAATCTGTCTAATAGGGTAATGTCATGTGGTAAAGTATAAACTAAAGTGTACACCGTAGTGTGCATGTAGCAAGATTTTTGCGGATTGAACTTTCCTATTTCTACATTGATATTTGACACGTTGTTTGACACTTGTATTGTTGTCAAGTGTTAATTGGATGGGAAAACTATTTCGAATTTAAACTTTCCAACAGGGTAATTTTATGTGAAAATGTGTAAACTAAAGTGTACACAATAGTGTACATATAACAAGGTCCTTACCTATGGAACATTGCAACTTGCACACTAATTTTTAACATATTGTTTCAAGTGTCAATTGGATGTGAAAATAGTTTGAAATTTAAAACGTCCAACAAGGTAGTGTCACGTGGCAAAGTGTAAACTAGAGTGTACACCGTAGAGTACATGTAGCAAGATTCTTACACATTGAACTTTCCTATTTGTACGCTAATGTTTGACACGTTGTTTGACACTTGCATTGTTGTCAAGTGTCAACTGGATGGGAAAACTGTTTGAAATTTAAACTATGCAACAGGGTAATGTCACGTGGCAATGCGTAAACTAAAGTGTACACCATAGAGTACATATAACTAGGTCCTTACCGATTGAACATTGCTACTTGTGCACCGATTTTTAACATATTGTTTGACACTTGCATTGTTTTCAAGTGTCAATTGGATGTGAAAACTGTTTGAAATTTATACTGTTTAACAGGGTAATGTCACCTGGCAAAGTGTAAACTAAAGTGTACACCATAGTGTACATGCAACAAGGTCCTTATCGATTGAACATTGCTACTTGTACACTGATTTTTAACACGTTGTTTGACACTTGCATTGTTTTCAATTCTCAGTTGGATGAAAAAACTATTTGAAATTTAAACTGTCCAACAGGGTAATGTCACGTGGTAAAGTATAAATTAAAGTGTACACCATCGTGTACATGTAGCAAGATTCTTACTGATTGAACTTTCCTTTTTGTTCGCTGATTTTTGACACTTTTTTGACACTTGCATTGTTGTAAAGCTTCAAGTAGATGGAAAAACTATTTGAAATTTGTACAATCTAACAAGGTAATATCACGTGGCAAAGAGTAAACAAAAGTGCACACCATAGAGTACATGTAGCATAGTTCTTACAGATTGAACTTTGCCATTTGTACACTGATTTTTGACACGTTGTTTGACACTTGCATTGTTTTCAAGTGTCAATTGGATGGAAGAATTGTTTGAAATTTAAACTACCCAATAGGGTAATGTCATGTGGCAAAGTGTAAACTAAAGTGTACACCATAGTGTAGATGTGGCAAGGTTCTTACCGATTGAACTTTGCTATTTGTACACTAATTTTTGACACGTTGTTTGATAGTTTCATTGTTGTCAAGTGTCAATTGGATGGGAAAATTCTTTGAAATTTAAACTGTCTAACTAGGTAATGTCACGTGGTAAAGTGTAAACTAAAGTGTACATCGTAGTGTACACATAGCAAGATTTTTGCCGATTGAAATTTCCTATTCCTACACTGATATTGGACATGTTGTTTGACACTTGCATTGTTGTCAAGTGTCAATTGGATGGGAAAATTGTTTGAAATTGATGCTGTCCAACAGGGTAATGTCATGTGGCAAAGTGTAAACTAAAGTGTATACCATAGTGTACGTGTAGCAAGGTTCTTACTGATTGAAATTTACTATATGTACACTGAGATTTGACATGTTGTTTGACACTTGCATTGTCGTCAAGTGTCAATTGGATGGAAAAACTGTTTGAAATTTATACGCTAATAGGGTAATGTCACGTGGCAAAGTGTAAACAAAAGTGTACACCATAGTGTACATGTAGCATGGTTCTCACCGATTGAACTTTTCTATTTGTACACTGATTTTTGACACGTTGTTTGAGACTCGCATTGTTGTCAAGTGTCAATTGGATGGGATAACTCTTTGAAATCTATATTGTCGAACAGGGTAATGTCACATGGCAAAGTGTAAACTAAAGTCTACACCATAGTGTACCTGCAGCAAGGTTCTTATCGATTGAACTTTGCTATTTATACACTGATTTTGAGACATTGATTGATGCTTGCATTATTTTCAAGTGTCAATTGGATGGGAAAAAATTGATTGAAATTTATACTGTCTAACAGGGTAATGTCACGTGGTAAAGTGTAAACTAAAGTGGACACCATAGTGTACCTGTAACAAGGTCTTTATCGATTGAACATTGCTACTCGTACACTAATTTTTAACATGTTGTTTGACTCTTGCATTGTTTTCAAGTGTCAATTGGAAGGGAAAACTGTTTAAATTTAAACTGTACCGTAACACCCCGACCCCTAGTAGACCAGAACGCTACTTACTTTACTTAGCTTAATCGGTGGTTTAGTAACAAGTGTATACCTTTTAGCGGAAGCTTACATCTTTGGATAATAATTTAAATGACAATACTTCAAATACTTTAAACAAAAACACTGAATCATTTTTCAAAACAAACAAATGTAATTTATTTGAAGAAAACATAACATGTTCTTGCATTCTGCGTTATTCAAAACTTTAAAAAAATAACATTGGAAAACATTTCATAAAAATAAATCCAAATCACTTATTCACCGGATTTACATGGGCTCATTGCATCACTCTCCATCTTCTCCTCCATCCATACCCGAGGTAGAATTCCTTCAATCTATAGAGATGGGATTAAACCCGCGAGTTGAAAAACTCAATAGGTGTCATAGGTGCATTCGTGATCAAGCTATACATTTCAAAACATTAACTTTATAACTTTTCATACATGCCATACCCGGAGGCACCATTTGACATGAGGGGATATGCCGTACCCGAGGGTACCATTTGACATACGAACGTTTCTTCAACATAGAGGGGTATGCCGTATCGGAGTACCATTTGACATACAACCATTAACATAGAGGAATATGCCGTACCGGAGTACCATTTGACATACAAACATTAACATGAATTGAAACTTATAACTTAACACGATTAAAGACATTGCACCTCTACCTACCTTGATTGATGCTTTTGAAACTTGAGAACTTGGATTGAAAACTTCGATGAAACTTGGATGTTGAAAGAAATGCACTCCTTGGATGTTTGAAAACCGTTGAGAATTGATTCTTGAAAACACTTCTTAAACTTCTAGGAAAAATAGTTTTCCTCCCTCTCTTTTTCTCTCTTGGAAACTCTTTCTTTAGTATGTAAAAACTCTTGCTTTTGGTGTGAAAAAAATGAGTGAAATGAGGTCTCTATTTATAGGTAAATATCCCATAACTTAAAGCAAATGAAGGGTCAAATTTTATTTAAGAGAGAAACATGGGTGCCATTTAAGTTTGAGGTTAAATGCTTCAATTTAGTGGGGTTTTTATTACCAAAAATGTGGGTGGCCCTTTGAGAAAATAATTGATGAAAATAAATATTTAAATTCTAGATAAAAATGAGAATTTTCATTTCAGGTAGTTTCGGTCGATCGGTTGACACTGCACAGCCTTCACTGTTTCTATCATAACTTCTTCTCCTGCTATTCGATTGAGATAATTCAAAATGCATTGGAAAGCTAACTTAAAGAGATACAATGTTTATTTAGATATTGTTTTCCAAATTGAATGTTTCCTATGTCGAACATGGGTCTCAAATGAGACTAAAAATCTAAAGTATACTTTAGTCATTCAGTATTCATGTCTTAGTGCCACAAAGGTGTCTAGAATTATTTGGGGTTCTACATGTACAATAGGTTAATGTCACGTGGTAAAGTGTAAACTAAAGTGTACACCATAGTTTACATATAGCATGGTCTTTACCGATTGAACTTTGTTCTTTGTACACTGATTTTTGACATGTTGTTTAACACTTGTATTGTTGTCAAGTGTCAATTGGATGGAAAAACTATTTGAAATTTATACAATCTAACATGGCAATGTCATGTGGCAGTGTAAACAAAAGTGTACACCATAGTGTACATGTAGCATGCCTCTTACCGATTGAACTTTACTATTTGTACACTGATTTTTAACACGTTGTATGACACTTGCATTGTTTTCAAGTGTCAATTGGATGGGAAAACTGTTTGAAATCTAAACTGTCCAATAGGGTAATGTCACATGGTAAAGTGTAAATTAAAGTGTACACCATCGTTTATATGTAGCAAGATTCTTACCGATTGAGCTTTTCTATTTGTACGCTGATGTTTAACACCTTTTTTGACACTTGACTTGTTGTCAAGTGTCAGTTGGATGGGAAAATTGTTTGAAATTTATACAATCTAACAGGGTAATGTCACGTGGCAAAGTGTAAACAAAAGTGTACACCATAGTGTACATGTAGCAAGGTTCTTACCGATTGAACTTTGCTATTTGTACACTGATTTTAGATACGTTGTTTGGCACTTGCATTGTTGTCAAGTGTCAATTGGATGAGAAAACTGTTTAAAATTTAAACTGGTCAACAGTGTAATGTCACATTGTATAGTGTAAATTAAAGTGTACACCATCGTGTACATGTAGCAAGATTCTTACCGATTGAACGTTCCTATTTGTACGCTAATGTTTGACACATTTTTTGACACTTGCATTGTTGTCAAGTGTCAGGTGGATGGGAAAACTGTTTGAAATTTATACAATCTAACAGGGTAATGTCATGTGGTATGGTGTAAACAAAAGTGTACACCATAGTGTACATGTAGCAAGGTTCTTACCGATTGAATTTTGCTATTTGTACACTGACTTCTAACGCGTTGTTTGACACTTACATTGTTGTCAAATGTCAATTGGATGGAAAAACTCTTTGAAATTTAAACTGTCTAACAGGGTAATGTCCCGTGGTAAAGTGTAAACTAAAGTGTACAACGTAGTGTACATGTACCAAGATTTTTGCCGATTGAACTTTCGTATTTCTACACTGATATTTGACACGTTGTTTGACACTTGCATTGTTGTCAAGTGTCAATTGGATGTGAAAACTGTTTTAAATTTAAACTTTCCAACAGGGTAATGTTACTTGGAAATGTGTAAACTAAAGTGTTTACCATAGTGTACATATAACAAGGTCCTTACCGATTGAACATTGCTACTTGCACACTGATTTTTAACATATTGTTTGATACTTGCATTGTTTCCAAATGTCAATTGGATGTGAAAATAGTTTGAAATTTATACTGTCCAACAAGGTAGTGTCACGTGGCAAAGTGTAAACTAAAGTGTACACCGTAGTGTACATGTAGCAAGATTCTTACCGATTGAACTTTCCTATTTGTACGCTAATGTTTGACACGTTGTTTGACACTTGCATTGTTGTCAAGTGTCAATTGGATGGGAAAATTGTTTGAAATTTAAACTGTCCAACAAGGTAATGTCACGTGGCAATGTGTTTACTAAAGTGTACACCGTAGTGAACATATAACCAGGTCCTTACCGATTGAACATTACCACTTGTACACCAATTTTTAGCATATTGTTTGACACATGCATTGTTTTCAAATGTCAATTAGATGTGAAAACTGTTTGAAATTTATACTGTCTAACGGGATAATGTCACCTGGCAAAGTGTAAATTAAATTGTACACCATAGTGTACTTGTAACAATGTCCTTATTGATTGAACATTGCTATTTGTACAGTGATTTTTAACACGTTGTTTGACACTTGCATTGTTTTCAAGTGTCAGTTGGATGGGATAACTATTTAAAATTTAAACTGTCCAATAGGGTAATGTCACGTGGTAAAGTGTAAATTAAAGTGTACACCATCGTGTATATGCAGCAAGATTCTTACCAATTGAACTTTCCTATTTGAACGCTAATGTTTGACAGGTTTTTTGACACTTGTATTGTTGTAAATTGTCAATTGGATGGAAAAACTATTTGAAATTTATACAATCTAATAGGGTAATGTCACGTGGCAAAGAGTAAACAAAAGTGTACTATAATATCCCAAAATTTTTGAATAAAAATTTATTTATTATCTATATTATTTCGAAAGTTGAGGGACTAAGTCAAAATATATTCTTAAATTTTTTTCGGGTCAAATATGTGAATTTTGATAGAGTGGGTATAAGTATATAAATATTATACTCGTTAGATAGCTCGTATTTAATTATGCATTTTAGGCCCAAGAAAAAATTAATTCGGATAAGTTAAGCCTAAGATATTGACCTTTGAGGAAATTGGTAATTTATAGTATTTTATTTGATTAGTTTATATCATGAAGCTGCCACGTGTATGGTGATTGAGTGTATTATTTTAATAATTAATTTATTTGTTTTGATTTGGGAGTTGATAAAGGTAGCTAGATTTCCACGTGAAGAAATTGTAGAAAAAGGGTGATTTTATTTTAATATTATTTTTCTTTTGGAGAAAGAAAAGGGCAGATAATAGTAGTCAAATAATTTTAATATTTGCTTTGGTACTAGAAATCTTGTCCACCGTACTCTATTATAGTAAGATTGAATAACACATAGATATTTATGTTCAAGATGCTAGATTTGAGGAATAATTGAAGTTGATTTATCATTTTAGTTTTAAGATAATCATGACTGCACGTGTATAATAATAATAATAATCCCAAGCATAGGCTATGATAAATTTTGATTGTTAATCATAATCCTAATTTGATTAGGATAAATGCTAATGGTTAGTGCTAATCCAATATGATATATCTTAAACCCCTGTATCCATTATTCAATTAGAATTTAGTATCAAACTTCCGTAAGTTAAATATTCACCAAATTCTAGACCAGATTTCGTGAGTTGAAATAAATAGCTATTGTAATTCCTTTCTCAAGACTCTTCCACCTCATTAATAGTATGTACTGTTTTATCCTATATAAATCATATCACTTTGTTGATGGAACCTCTATCACGTGATTTGGATAAAAACAAAGGTGTATTGTACATACCCAATAAATCTTTTTGGTTGAATAAGATAAAAATTAATGGTGCAGTGTCCCACTTTTTCAAAAATCCTGCACTATAAATACCTAGTGTGCCTAGGGGGATGGACCACACAAATAGAGAGAGATAATCAGAGAGAGAGAGAAAGAAATTAGAGGCACACTACCCGACAGGAAAAAAAAACCATTGAGAGAGAGAAAGAAAGATCAGAATACATCCTAGAAATTATACACATGCAGTAGAGAGAGGTAAAATATTTTGAAGAGAAAGCAAGTTAATTTTATTGACGCAGTCAAGAAATTCAGAAATTTGGAACACGCATTCATATTTTTGGAATTTTAATATCAAGATAAGATACATTTATGTGCAAAGTGTTTACGTTTCCTTATGCTCTTATATGCGATTAAATATGCATGGAATGCTAGTGGACCTTCGAGTTCTAGAGAAAGAGATATGAAATTCTACATGGAAATTAAGAGGACCTAAGATGGGTGTGTCGTTTGGTCACCGATATACTCCATAAGAGAAGAGCGGTTTGAAGTGTATTATTTATTTGTTATATATCTGTGTATGGAAATTTGCACGTATCTTACTGGGTATTTTTAAAATACTCACTCTTACATTAATTTTATAGATTAGTTCGGGTCGATTGGAGCAGTGGAGAATTGGTGATGCGGGCTGCCAAGTGAATGAAGAATAGAGAAAAAAAGAAATAAGTTTGCTGTTTTAAATTTAGCAATTCGTTTAATTTTATTTAGAACGTATTATTTGAATTATTTAGGAGTTTATGTTTATGGTTAGATACGCTTTCAATTATTTAAATTTAAATGTTATAGTTATTTGTTTATTTAAGAATTTTATTTTTAAATTGTTTCGCATTTATAAATAAAGAAAAGTAAGTTTTTCGTAACGTTCCCATGTTTGTGTTTAATGAAAAATTGGGGCGTTACATGTACATCATAGTGTACATGTAACAAGGTTCTTACCCATTGAATTTTGCTATTTGTACACTAATTTTTTACACGTTGTTTGACACTTGCATTGTTTTCAAGTGTCAATTAGATGGGAGAATTGTATGAAATTTAAATTGTCCAATAGGGTAATGTCACATGGCAAAGTGTACACCATAGTGTACATGAGGCAAGGTTCTTACCGATTGAACTTTGTTATTTGGACACTGATTTTTGACACGTTGTTTGACATTTGGATTGTTGTCAAGTGTCAATTAGATAGGAAAACTCTTTGAAATTTAAATTCTCTAACAGGGTAATGTCAAGTGGTAAAGTGCAAACTAAAGTGTACGTGTAGCAAGATTTTTGCCGATTGAACTTTCCTATTTCTACACTGATATTTGACACGTTGTTTGACACTTGCATTGTTGTCAAGTGTCAATTGGATGGGAAAACTGTTTGAAATTTAAACTTCCCAATAGGGTAATGTCACATGGCAATGTGTAAACTAAAGTGTACACCATAGTGTACATATAACAAGGTCCTTACCGATTGAACATTGCTACTTGTACACTGATTTTTAACATATTGTTTGACACTTGCATTATTTTCAAGTGTCAATTGGATGGGAAAACCATTTGAAATTTATACAGTCTAACAGGGTAATGTCACCTGGCAAAGTATAAACTAAAGAGTACACCATAGTGTACATGTAACAAGGTCCTTACCGATTGAACATTACTACTTGTACACTGACTTTTAACATATTGTTTGGCACTTGCATTGTTTTCAAGTGTCAATTGTATGAGAAAACTGTTTGAAATTTATACTGTCTAACAGGGTAATGTCACTTGGCAATGTGTAAACTAAAGTATACACCACAGTGCACATGTAACATGGTCCTTATCGATTGAACATTGCTAATTGTAGACTGGTTTTTAACACGTTGTTTGACACCTACATTGTTTTCAAGCGTCAGTTGGATGGTAAAACTGTTTTAAATTTAAATCCTCCAACAGGGTAATGTCACGTGGTAAAGTGTAAACTAAAGTGTACACCATCGTGTACATGTAGCAAGATTCGTACGGATTGAACTTTCTGATTTCTACGCTGATGTTTGGCACATTTTTTGACACTTGCATTGTTGTAAAGTGTTAATTGGGTGGGAAAACTATTTGAAATTTATACAATCTAACAGGGCAATATCACGCGGGAAAGAGTAAACAAAAGTGTACACCATAATGTACATTTAGCAAGGTTCTTACCGATTGAAGTTTGCTATTTGTACACTGATTTTTGAAACGTTGTTTGACACTTGCATTGTTTCCAAGTGTCAATTGGATGGGAGAATTGTTTGAAATTTAGACTATCCGATAGGGTAATGTCACGTGGCAAAGTGTAAACTAAACTGTACACCATAATGTACATGTAGCAAGGTTCTTACCGATTGAACTTTGCTATTTCTACACGGATTTTTTATATGTTGTTTGACACTTGCGTTGTTATCAAGTGTCAATTGGATGGGAAAACTCTTTGAAATTTAAACTGTCTAATAGGGTAATGTCTCATGGTAAAGTGTAAACTAAAGTGTACACCGTAGTGTACATGTAGCAAGATTTTTGCCGATTGAACTTTCCTATTTCTACACTAATATTTGACACGTTGTTTAACACTTGCATTGTTGTCAAGTGTCAATTGGATGGGAAAACTATCCGAAATTTAAACTTTCCAACAGGATAATGTCACGTGGCAATATGTAAACTAAAAGTGTACACCATAGTGCCCATATAACAAGGTCCTTACCGTTTGAACATTGCTACTTGTACACTGATTTTTGACATATTGTTTGACACTTGCATTGTTTTCAAGTGTCAATTGGATGGGAAAACTATTTGAAATTTATACTATCTAACAGGATAATGTCACCCTGCAAAGTATAAACTAAAGAGTACACCAAAGTGTACATGTAACAAGGTCCTTACCGATTGAACATTGCTACTTGTACACTGATTTTTAACACGCTGTTTGACACTTGCATTGTTTTCAAATGTCAATTGGATGGGAAAACTATTTGAAATCTAAACTGTCCAACTGGGTAATATCACATGGTAAAGTATAAACTAAAGTGTACATCATAGTATACATGTAGCAAGGTTCTTACCGATTGAAATTTGCAATTTGTACACTAATTTTTGACACGTTGTTTGACACTTGTATTGTTATAAAGTGTCAAATGGAATGGAAGACTCTTTGAATTTTAAACTATCTAATAGGGTAATGTTACGTGGCAATGTGTATGCTAAAGTGTACACCATAGTGTACATGTAGCAAGATTCTTACCGATCGAACTTTACTATTTGTACACTGATATTTGACAGGTTGTTTGACACTTGCATTGTTGTCAAGTGTCAATTGGATGCAAAAACTGTTTGAAATTTAAACTGTCCAACAGGGTAATGTCACGTGGCAACGTGTAAACTAAAGTATACACCATAGTGTACATCTAACAAGGTCCTTACAGATTGAACATTGCTACTTGTACACTGATTTTTAACACGCTGTTTGACACTTGCATTGTTTTCAAATGTCAATTGGATGGGAAAACTATTTGAAATCTAAACTGTCCAACTGGGTAATATCACATGGTAAAGTATAAACTAAAGTGTACATCATAGTATACATGTAGCAAGGTTCTTACCGATTGAACATTGCTATTTGTACATTGATTTTTAACATGTTGTTTGACACTTGCATTGTTTTCAAGTGTCAATTGGATGAGAAAACTATTTGAAATTTAAATTGTCCAATAGGGCAATATCAAGTGGTAAAGTGTAAACTAAAGTGTACACCATAGTGTACATGTAGCAAAGTTCTTACCGATTGAAATTTGTTATTTGTACACTGATTTTTGACACGTTGTTTGACACTTTCATTGTTGTAAAGTGTCAAGTGGATGGGAAAACTCTATGAATTTTAAACTGTCCAACAGGATAATGTCACGTGGCAATGTGTATGCCAAAGTGTACACCATATTGTACATGTAGCAAGATTCTTACCGATTGAACTTTCCTATTTGTACACTGATATTTGACACGTTGTTTGACACTTGCATTGTCATCAAGTTTCAATTTCTTAGGAAAACTGTTTAAAATTTAAACTGTATAACATGGTAATGTCACGTGGAAAAGTGTAAACCAAAGTGTACATGTACCAAAGTCCTTATCGATTGAACATTGCTACTTGTACACTGGTTTTTAACACGTTGTTTGACACTTGCATTATTTTCAAGTGTCAATTGGAAGGGAAAATTGTTTAAAATTTAAACTGTCCAACATGGTAATGTCACTTGGTAAAGTGTAAACTAAAGTGTACACCGTAGTGTACATGTAGCAAGGTTCTTATCGATTGAAATTTGCTATTTATACACTGATTTTTGACACGTTGTTTGAACTTGCGTTGTTGTAAAGTGTCAATTGGTTGGAAAAACTCTTTGAATTTTAAACTGTTCAACAGGGTAATGTCACGTGGTAAAATGTAAGCTAAAGTGTACACCATAGTGTACATGTAGCACGATTCTTAGATATTGAACTTTCCTATTTGTACACTGATAATTGACACGTTGTTTAACACTTGCATTGTTGTCAAGTGTTAATTGGATAGAAAAACTATTTGAAATTTAAACTGTCCAACAGAGTAAGGTCACGTGGCAATGAGTAAACTAAAGTGTACTCCATAGTGTACATCAAACAAGGTCCTTACAGATTGAACATTGCTACTTGTACACTAATTTTAACTTATTGTTTGACACTTACATTATTTTCAAGTGTCAATTAGATGAGAATACTATTTGAAATTTAAACTGTACAACAGGATAATGTCACGTGGAAAAGTGTAATATAAAGTGTACACCATATTGTACATGTACCAAGATCCTTATCGGTTTAACATTGCTACTTGTACACTAGTTTTTAACACGTTGTTTGACCCTTCCATTGTTCTCAAGTGTCAATTGGATGGGAACACTATTTGAAATTTAGACTATCCTACAGTGTAATGTCACGTGGTAAAGTGTAAATTAAGGTGTACACCATCGTGTACATGTGGCAAGATTTTTACTGATTGAAATTTGCTATTTGTACATTGATTTTGACACGTTGATTAACACTTGTATTGTTGTCAAGTGTCAATTGGATGGAAAAACTGTTTGAAATTTAAACTATCCAACAGGGTAATGTCACGTGGTAAATTGTAAACTAAAGTGTACACGATAGTGTACATGTGGCAAGATTCTTACCGATTGAACTTTTCTATTTGTACTCTGATATTTGACATGTTGTTTGACCCTTGCATTGTTGTCATGTGTTAATTGGATGGGAAAACTCTTTAAAATTTATGTGGTCTAACAGGGTAATGTCACGTGGCAAAGTGTAAACTGAAGTGTAAACCCTAGTGTACATGCAACAAGGTTCTTACCAATTGAACATTGCTACTTGTACATTGATTTTTAACATGTTGCTTGATGCTTGCATTATTTTGAAGTGTCAATTAGATGGGAAAATTATTTGAAATTTAAACTGTCCAACAAGGTAAAGTCATGTGGTAAAGTGTAAACTAAAGTGTACACCATAGTGTACATGCAGCAAGGTCCTTACCGATTGAACATTGTTATTTGTACACTGATTTTTGACACGTTGTTTAACACTTGCATTGTTGTCAAGTGTTAATTGGATTGGAAAACTTTTTGAAATTTAAACTGTCCAACGGGGTAATGTCACGTGGTAAAGTGCAAACTAAAGTGTACACCATAGTGTACATGTAGCAAGGTCCTTACCGATTGCACTTTGCTATTTGTACACTAATTTTTGACATGTTTTGACACTTGCATTGTCATCAATTGTCAACTAGATGGAAAATATGTTTAAAACTTAAACTGTCTAGCAGGTTAATCTTACGTGGCAAAGTGTAAACTAAAGTGTGCACCATAGTGCACATGTAGCATGGTTCATACAGATTTAACTTTGCTATTTCTACGTTGATTTGTGACACGTTATTTGACACTTGCATTGTTGTCAAGTGTCAATTGGATGGGAAAACTGTTTAATATTCATACAGTCCGATAGGGTAATGTCACATGGCAAAGTGTAAACTGAAGTGTGCACACCATAGTGTACATGTTGCAAGGTTCTTATCAATTGCACTTTGCCATTTGTACACTGATTACGGACAAGTTGTTTGACACTTGCATTGTTGTCTAGTGTCAATTGGATTGGAAAACTATTTGAAATTTAAACTGTTCAACAAGGCAATGTAACGCGACAAACTTCAAACTAAAGTGTACACCATAGTGTACATATAGCAAGGTTCTTATCGATTGAACTTTGTTATTTGTACGCCGATTTTTGACATGTTGTTTAACACTTGCACTGTTATCAAATGTCAATTGGATGGGAAAACTGTTTGAAATTTATATTGTCTAAGAGGGTAATGTCATGAGGTAAAGTGTACACCGTAGTGTTCATGTAGCAAGGTCCTTATCGATTGAACATTGCTTTTTGTACACTGATTTTTGACACTTGCATTGTTTTCAAGTGTCAATTAGATGGGAAAATTGTTTGAAATTTAAACAGTCCAATAGGGTAACGTCACATGGTAAAGTGTAAATTAAAGTGTACATCATCGTGTACATGTAGCAAGACTCTTACCGATTGAACTTTTCGATTTTCACATTGATATTTAACACGTTGTTTTACACTTTCATTATTGTCAAGTGTCAATTGGATGGGAAAACTGTTTGAAATTTAAATAGTTCAACAGGGTAATGTCACGTTGTAAAGTGTAAACTAAATTGTACACGATAGTGTACATGTAGCAAGGTTCTTACAGTTTGAACTTTGCTTTTTGTACACTAATTTTGGACACGTTTGAGACTTGCATTGTTGTCAAGTGTTAATTGGATGGGAAAACTACTTGAAATTTATACTGTCTAATAGAGCAATGTCACGTGGCAAAGTGCAAACTAAAGTGTACACAATAGTGTTATGTAGCAAGGTCCTTACCGATTGAACTTTGCTATTTGTACACTAATTTTTGACACGTTGTTTGACACATGCATTGTTGTCAAGTGTTAATTGGATGGGAAATCTCTTTGTAATTTAAACTGTCCAACAGGGTAATGTCACGTGACAATGTGTAAACTAAAGTGTACACCATAGTGTACATGTAACAAAGTCCTTACCGATTGAACATTGCTACTTGTACACTGATTTTTAGCATATTGTTTGACACTTGCATTGTTTTTAAGTGTCAATTGGATGGGAAAACTGGTTGAAATTTATACTGTCTAACATGGTAATGTCACCTGGCAAAGTGTAAACTAAAGTATAGACCAGAGTGTACATGTAACAAGGTCCTTATCGATTGAACATTGCTACTTGTACACTTATTTTTAACATGTTGTTTGACACTTGCATTGTTTTCAAGTGTCAATTGGATGGAAAAACTGTTCGAAATTTAAACTGTCCAACATGGTAATGTCATGTGGTAAAGTGTAAACTAAAGTGTACACCATAGTGTACATGTAGCAAGGTCCTTACCAATTGAGCATTACTTTTTGTACACTGATTTTTGACACAATGTTTAGCACTTGCATTGTTGTCAGGTGTCAATTGGATGGGAAAACTGTTTGAAAATTAAATTGTCCAATAGGGTAATGTCACGTGGCAAAGTGTATACTAAAGTGTACACCATAGTGTACATATAGCAAGGTTCTTACCGATTGAACTTTGCTATTTGTACACTGATTTTTGACAGTTTTTTTGACACTTGCATTGCTGGCAAGTGTTAATTGGATGGGAAAACTCGTTGAATTTTAAATTGTCCAACAGGGTAATGTCACATAGTAATGTATAAACTAAAGTGTATTCCATAGTATACATGTAACATGGTTCATATCGATTGAACTTTGCTATTTGTACACTAATTTTTGACAAGTTGTTTGACACTTACAATGTTGTCAAGTGCCAATTGGATGGGTAAGCTATTTGAAATTCAAACTGTCCAACAGGATAATGTCACGTAGAAAAGTGTAAACTAAAGTATACACCATATTGTACATGTAGCATGGTTCAAACAGATTGAACTTTGCTAATTGTACACTAATTTTTAACACGTTGTTTGACACTTGCATTGTTGTCAAGTATCAATTGGATGGGAAAACTATTTGAAACTTATATTGTCTAAAAAAGTAATGTCACGTGGCAATGTCTAAATTAAAGTGTCTACCATAGTGTACATGTAGCAAGGTCCTTATGGATAGAACTTTGCTATTTCTACACTGATTTTTGACACTTAGATTGCTGACAAGTGTCAATTGGATGGGAAAACTGGTTGAATTTTAAATTGTCCAACAGGGTAATATCAAATGGTAATGTGTAAACTAAAGTGTATACCATAATGTACATGTAACATGGTTCATACCAATTGAACTTTGCTATTTGTAAAGTAATTTTTGACAAGTTGTTTAACACTTGCATTGTTGTCAAGTGTCAATTGGATAGGTAAACTGGTTGAAATTCAAACTTTCCAACAGGGTAATGTCACGTAGGAAAGTGTAAACTAAAGTATACGCCATAGTGTACATGTAGCATGGTTCAAACAGATTGAACTTTGTTAATTGTACACTAATTTTTGACACGTTGTTTGACACTTACATTGTTATCAGGTGTCAATTAGATGAGAAATTTGTTTGAAATTTAAACTTTCCAACAAGATAACGTTACGTGGCAAAGTGTAAGCTAAAGCGTTTACACCATAGTGTAAATGTAGCAAGGTTCTTACCATTTGAACTTTGCTATTTGTACACTGATTTTGGACACGTCGTTTGACACTTGCATTGTTGTCTATTGTCAATTGGATGGGAAAACTATTTGAAATTTATACAATCTAACAGGGTAATGTAACATGGCAAACTATAAACTAAAGTGTACACCATAGTGTACATGTAGCCAGGTTTTTACGGATTGAACTTTGCTATTTAGAACTAATTTTTGACTTGTTGTTTGATACTTGCATTGTTGTCAAGTGTCAATTGGATGGGAAAACTGTTTGAAACTTATACTGTCTAATAGAGCAATGTTACTTGGCAAAGTGTAAACTAAAGAGTACACCATAGTGTTCATGTAGCAAGGTCCTTACCGATTGAACATTGCTATTTGTACACTGATTTTTAACACATTTTTTGACACTTGCATTGTTGTTAAGTGTCAATTGGATGGGAAAAATGTTTGAAACTTATACTGTCTAACATAGCAATGTCACTTGGCAAAGTGTAAACTAAAGAGTACACCATAGTGTTCATGTAGCAAGGTCCTTACCGATTGAACATTGCTATTTGTACATTGATTTTTAACACGTTGTTTGACACTTGCATTGTTTTCAAGTGTCAATTGGATGGGAAAACTGTTTGAAATTTAAACTGTCCAACTGGGTAACGTCACATGGTAAAGTGTAAATTAAAGTGTACACCATCATGTACATGTAGGAAGATTCTTACGGATTGAACTTTACTATTTGTATGCTGATATTTGACATGTTGTTTGACACTTGCATTGCTGTCAAGTGTCAATTGGATGGGGAAACTGTTTGAAATTTATACAATCTAACAGGGTAATGTCACGTGGCAAAGTGGAAACAAAAGTGTACACCATAGTGTACATGTAGCAAGGTTCTTACCGATTGAACTTTGCTATCTGTACATTGATTTTTGATACTTGCATTGTTATCAAGTGTCAATTGGATGGAAAAGTGTTAGAATTTAAATTGTCCAACAGGGCAATATCAAGTGGCAAGGTGTAAACTAAAGTGTACACCGTAGTGTACATGTAGCAAGGTTCTTACCGATTGAACTTTGCTATTTGTACACTGATTTTTGACACGTTGTTTGACACTTGTATTTTTCTCAAGAGTCAATTCGATGGAAAAACTACATGAAATTTAAACTGTCTAACATGGTAATGCCACGTGTCAAAGTGTAAATAAAGTGTACAAATAGCAAGGTTATTACCGATTAAAATTTGCTATTTGTACACTAATTTTTGACACGTTGTTCGACATTTGCATTGTTGTCAAGTGTCAATTGGATAGAAAAAATCTTTCAAATTTAAACTATCCAACAGGGTAATGTAACGTGGCAAAGTGTAAACTAAAGTGTACACCATAGTGTACATGTATCAAGTTTCTTACAGATAGAACTTTTCTATTTGCACACTGATATTTGAGACGTTGTTTGACACTAGCATTGTTGTCAAGTGTCAATTGGATAGGAAGACTATTTGAAATTTAAACTGTCCAACAAGGTAATGTCACGTGGCAATATATAAACTAAAGTGTACACCATAGTGTACATGTAACAAGGTCCTTATCGATTGAACATTGCTACTTCTAAACTAATTTTTAACATATTGATTGACACTTACATTTTTTTTCAAGTGTCAATTGGATGGAAAAACTATTTGAAAATTAAACTATCTGACAGGGTAATGTCATGTGAAAAAGTGCAAACTAAAGTGTACACCATAATGTACATGTAACAAGGTCCTTGTCGATTGAACATTGCTACTTGTATACTGATTTTTAACATGTTTTTTGGCACTTGCATTGTTTTCAAGCGTCAATTGGATGGGAAAACTATTTGAAATTTAGACTGTCCAACAAGTAAATACAACGTGGAAATGTGTGAACTAAAGTGTACACTATAGTGTACATTTAGCAAGGTTCTTACCAATTGTACTTTGCTATTTGTACATTGATTTTTGACACGTTGTTTGACACTTGCATTGTTGTCGAGTGTCAATTGGATGGAAAAACTATTTGAAATTTATAATATCTAACAGGGTAATGTCATGTGGCAAAGTGTAAACAAAAGTGTACACCATAGTGTACATGTAGCAAGGTCCTTACGGATCGAGCTTTGCTATTTGTACACTGATTTTTGACACATTTTTTGACACTTACATTGATGTCAAGTGTCAATTGGATGGGAAAACTGGTTGAATTTTAAGCTATCCAACAGGGTAATGACACATGGCAATGTGTAAACTAAAGTGTATACCATAATTTACATGTAGCGTGGTTCATACCGATTGAACTTTGCTATTTGTATACTGATTTTTGACAAGTTGTTTGACACTTGCATTGTTGTCAAGTGTAAACTAGATGGGTAAACTATTTGAAATTCAAACTGTCCAATAGGGTAATGTCATGTAGGAAAGTGTAAACTAAAGTATGCACCATAGTGTACATGTAGCATAGTTCATACGGATTGAACTTTGCTAATTGTACACTAATTTTTGACACGTTGTTTGACACTTACATTGTTCTCAGGTGTCAATTAGATGGGAAAACTGATTGAAATTGAAACTATCCAACAGTGTAATGTCACGTGGCAAACTGTAAACTAAAGTTTACACCATAATGTACATGTAGCAAGGTTCTTACAGATTGAACATTGCTATTTGTACATTGATTTTTAACTTGTTGTTTGACACTTGCATTGTTGTTAAGTGCTAATTGGATGGGAAAATTGTTTGAAATTTATACTGTCTAACAGGGTAATGTTACGTGGAAAAGTGTAAACAAAAGTGTATACCATAGTGTTCATGTAGCAAGGTCCTTACTGATTGAACATTGCTATCTGTATACTGATTTTTGACACGTTACTTGACACTTTCATTGTTGTAAGTGTTAATTAGATTGGAAAATTGTTTAAAATTTAAACTATCCAATGGGTAATGTCACATGGCAAAGTTTAAACTAAAGTGTACACCATAGTGTATGTGTAGCAAGTTTCCTATTGATTGAACTTTGCTATTTGTACACTGATTTTTGAAACGTTGTTTGACCTTTGCATTATTCTCAAAAGTCAATTGGATGGGTAAACTATTTGAAATTTAAACTGTCCAATAGGGTAATGTCACGTAGGAAAGTATAAACTAAAGTATACACCATAGTGCACATGTAGCATGGTTCGTACAGATTGAACTTTGCTATTTGTACACTAATTTTTCACATGCTGTTTGACACTTGCATTGTTGTCAAGTGTCAATTGGATGGGAAAATTGTTTGAAATTTATACTGTCTAACAGGGTAATGTCGTGTGGCAAAGTGTAAACTAAAGCGTACACCATAGTGTACATGTAGCATGATTCATATGGAGTGAACTTTACTACTTGTACACTGACTTTCACGCGTAGTTTGACACTTGCATTGTTGTCAATTCTCAATTGGATGGAAAAACTGTTTGAAATTTAAACTGTCCAACAGGGCAATGTCACGTGGTAAAGTGTAAACTAAAGTGTGGTCAATAGTGTAAAGTAGCAAGGTCTGTGCCGACTGAACTTTGCAATTTGCACACAGATTTTGGACACGTTGTTTGACACTTGCATTGTTGTCTAGTGTCAATTGGATGGAAAAATTGTTTGAAATTTAAACTATCCAATAGGGTAATGTCATGTGGCAAAGTGTAAACTGAAGTGTGTACAACATAGTGTACCTATAGCAAGGTTCTTACCGATTGAACTTTGCTATTTCTACATTGATTTTTGACATGTCTTTTGACACTCACATTGTTGTCAAGTGTCAATTGGATGGGAAAACTCTTTGAAATTTAAACTGTCCAACAGGGTAATGTCCGCAGCAAAGTGTAAACTAAAGTGTACACCACAGTGTACATGTAGCAAGGTTTTTACCGATTGAACTTTGCTATTTGTACACTTATTTTTTACACGTTGTTTGACACTTGCATTGTTATCAACTGTCAATTGGATGGGAAAGCTGCTTGAAATTTAAACTGTCTTACAGGGTAATGTAACAGAGCAAAGTGTAAACTAAAGTGTACACCATAGTGTACATGTAGCACGGTTCATAGAGAGTGAACTTTGCTATTTGTACACTGATTTTTTACATGTTGTTTGACACTTACATTGTTGTCAGTTCTCAATTGGATGGGAAAACTATTTGAAATTTAAACTGTTCAACGGGGTAATGTCACGTGGCAAAGTGTAAACTAAAGTGTGCTCAATAGTGTAAAGTAGCAAGGTCCGTGTCGACTGAGCTTTGCTATATTTGTACACAGATTTTCCACACATTGTTTGAAACTTGCATTGTTGTCTAGTGTCAATTGGATGGAAAAACTGTTTGAAATTTAAATTGTCCAACGGGGCAATGTCACGTGGCAAAGTGTAAACTAAAGTGTGCACCATAGTGTACATGTAGCGAGGTCCTTACCGATTGAAATTTGCTATTTGTACACTAATTTTTAACAAGTTATTTGACACTTACATTGCTGTCATGTGTCAATTGGATTGGAAAACTGTTTGAAATTCATACTGTCCAACTGGGTAATGTCACGTGGCAAAGTGTGTACTAAAGTGTGTACACCATAGTGTACATGTAGCAAAGTTCTTACTAATTGAACTTTGCTATTTGTACGTTGATTTGTAACATGTTGTTTAACACTAGCATTGTTTTCAAGTGTCAATTGGATGGGAAAACTGTTTGAAATTTATATTGTCTAACAGGGCAATGTCACGTGAAAAAGTGTAAACAATAGTGTACACCATAGTGTTCATGTGGCAAGGTCCTTACCGATTGAACATTGCTATTTGTATACAAATTTTTGACATGTTACTTGACACTTGCATTGTAGTCAAGTGTTAATTAGATGGGAAAACTATTTAAAATTTAAACTGTCCAAGGGGTAATGTCACGTGGTAAAGTTTAAACTAAAGTGTTCCCCATAGTATACGTGTGCCAAGTTTCCTACTGATTGGACTTTGCTATTTGTACACTGATTTTTGAAACGTTGTTTGACCTTTAAATTATTCTCAAGAGTCAATTGGATGGGTAAACTATTTGAAATTTAAACTGTCCAGTAGGGTAATGTCACGTAGGAAAGTGTAAACTAAAGTATACGCCATAGTGTACATGTAGCACGGTTCGTACAGATTGAACTTTGCTATTTGTACACTAATTTTTGACACGCTGTTTGACACTTGCATTGTTGTCAAGTGTCAATTGGATGAGAAAGCTGTTTGAAATTTATACTGTCTAACAGGGTAATGTCACGTGACGAAGTGTAAACTAAAGTGTACACCATAGTGTACATGTAGCATGATTCATATGGAGTGAACTTTGTTATTTGTACACTGATTTTCACACATTGTTTGATACTTGCATTGTTGTCAAGTGTCAATTGATTGGGAAAACTATTTGAAATTTAAGTTCTCCAACAGGGCAATGTCACGTGGCAAAGTGTAAACTAAAGTGTGCACTGTAGTGTACATGTGGCATGGTTCCTACCGATTGAACTTTGCTATTGTACAGTGATTTTTGACACGTTGTTCGACATTTGAATTGTTGTCAAGTGTTAATTGGTTGGGAAAACTGTTTGAAATTTAAACTGTCTGAAATTTAAATTGTTTAGTAGGGTAATGTCACGTAGGAAAGTGTAAACTAAAGTTTACACCATAGTGCACATGTAGCATGGTTCATACATATTGAACTTTGCTTTTTTTACACTAATTTTTAACACGTTGTTTGACACTTGCATTTTTGTCAGGTGTCAATTGGATGAAAAAACTGTTTGAAACTTAAACTAACCAACAGGGAAATGTCACATGGCAAAATGTAAACCGAAGTGTGCACGCCATAGTGTACATGTAACAAGGTTCTTACGAATTGAACATTGTTATTTGTACCCCGATTATGGATACGTTGTTTGACACTGGCATTGTTGTCTAGTGTCAATTGGATGGGAAAATTGTTTGAAATTTAAACTGTCTAATAAGGCAATGTCACGTGGCAAACTATAAACTAAAGTGTACGCCATAGTGTACATATAGCAAGGTTCTTACCGATTGAACTTTGCTATTTGTATGCCAATTTTTGACATGTTGTTTAACACTTGCATTGTTGGCAAATGTCAATTGGATGGGAAAACTATTTAAAATTTATACTGTCTAATAGGGTAATGTCACATGGTAAAGTGTAAACTAAAGTGTACACCATAGTGTTCATGTAGAAAGGTCCTTACAGATTGAACATTGCTATTTGTACACTAATTTTTGACATCTTTTTTGACACTTGCAGTGTTTTCAAGTGTCAATTGAATGGAAAAATTGTTTGAAATTTAAACTGTCCAACAGGGTAATATCACGTGGTAAAATCTAAATTAAAGTGTACATCATCGTGTACATGTAGCAAGACTCTTACCGATCGAACTTTCCTATTTGTACATTGATATTTGACACGTTGTTTGACACTTACATTGTTGTCAAGTGTCAATTGGATGGGAATACTATTTTAAATTTATACAATCTTACAGGGTAATGTCACGTGACAAAATGTAAACAAAAGTGTACACCATAGCGTACATGTAGCAAGGTTCTTACCGATTGAACTTTGCGATTTTTACACTGATTTTTGACAAGTTGTTTGACACTTGCATTGTTGTCAAGTGTCAATTGATTGGAAAAACTGTTTGAAATTTAAGTTTTCCAACAGGGCAATGTCACGTGGCAAAGTGTAAACTAAAGTGTGTACTGTAGTGTACATGTGGCAAGATTTCTACCGATTGAACTTTCTATTGTACATTGATTTTTGACACGTTGTTCGACACTTGCATTGTTGTCAAGTGTCAATTGGTTGGAAAACTGTTTGAAATTTAAATTCTCCAACAGGGTAATGTCACATGGCAAAGTATAAACTGAAGTGTGTACAACATAGTGTACATGTAGCAAGGTTCTTACCAATTGAACTTTGCTATTTGTACATTGATTTTTGACACGTTGTTTGACCCTCACATTTATGTCAAGTGTCAATTGGATGGGAAAACTCTTTGAAATTTAAACTGCCCAATAGGATAATGTCACACGGTAAAGTGTAAACTAAAGTGTACACCATTGTGTACATGTAGCAAGGTTCTTACAGATTGAACTTTACTATTGTACACTTATTTTTGACACATTGTTTGACACATGCGTTGTTATCTAGCATCAATTGGATGGAAAAACTATTTGAAATTTAAATTGTCCTACAGGTTAATGTAACGTGGCAAAGTGTAAACTAAACTGTACACATAGTGTACATGTAGCATAGTTCATATAGAGTGAATTTTACTATTTGTATACTGATTTTTGACATGTTGTTAGACGCTTGCATCGTCGTCAGTTCTCAATTGGACGGGAAAACTGTTTGAAATTTAAACTGTTGAACAGGGTAATATCACGTGGCAAAGTGTAAACTAAAGGATGCTCAATAGTGTGAAGTAGTAAGGTCCGTGCCGACAGAGCTTTGCTATTTGTACACAGATTTTGGACACGTTATTTGACACTTACATTGTTGTCTACTGTCAATTGGATGGAAAAATAGTTTAAAATTTAAACTGTCCAATAGGGTAATGTCACGTGGCAAAGTGTAAACTAAAGTGTACACCATAGTGTACATGTAGCATGGTCCTTACCGATTTAACATTGTTATTTGTATACTGATTTTTGAAACGTTGTTTAACATTTGCATTGTTGTCAAGTGTCAATCGGATGGGAAAACTGTTCAAAATTTAAACTGTCCAACAGAGTAATGTCACGTAGCAAAGTGTAAACTAAAGTGTACACCAGAGTGTACCTGTAGCAAGATCCTTATCAATTGAACTTTGCTATTTGTACCCTAATTTTTGACACGTTGTTTGACACTTACATTGTCATCCATTGTCAACTAGATGGAAAGATTATTTAAAATTTAAACTGTCCACCAGGGTAATGCCACGTGGTAAAGTGTAAACTAAAGTGTACACTATAGTGTACATGTAGCATTTGTTCATACAGATTGAACTATGCAATTTGTAAATTGATTTTTTACTCGTTATTTGACACTTGCATTGTTGTCAAGTGTCAATTGGATGGGAAAACTATTTGAAATTCATACTGTCCAATAGGGTAATGTCACGTGGCGAAGTGTTAACGAAAGTGTGTATAGCAAAGTGTACATGTAGCAAGGTTCTTCCCAGTTGAACTTTGCTATTTGTACATTGATTTTCGACACGTTGCTTGACACTAGCATTGTTGTCAAGTGTCGATTGGATGGGAAAACTATTTTAAATTTAAACTGTCCAACCGGGTAATGTCACATGGCAAAGTGTAAACTAAAGTGTACACCACAGTGTACATGTAGAAAGGTTCTTACCGATTGAACTTTGCTATTTGTACACTGATTTTTGACACCTTGTTTGACACGTACATTGTTGTCAAGTGTCAATTGGATGGAAAAATTGTATGAAATTTATACTGTCTAACAAGGTAATGTCTCGTGGCAAAGTATAAACTAAAGTGTACACTATAGTGTACATGTAGCAAGGTCCTTACCGATTGAAATTTGCTACTTGTACACTGATTTTCGACACGTTGATTGACACTTGCATTGTTGTCAAGTGTTAATTAGATAGGAAAACTATTTAAAATTTAAACTGTCAAGGGGTAATGTCACGTGGCAAAGTTTAAACTAAAGTGTACACCATAGTGTACATGAAGTCAGGTTCTTACTGATTGAACTTTGCTATTTGTACACTGATTTTTGGCACGTTGTTTGACACTTGCATTGTTTTCAAGTGTCAATTGGATAAGAAAACTGTTTGAAATTTAAACTGTCCAACGGGGTAATGTAGTGTGGTAAAGTGTAAATAAAAGTGTGCATTATTGTGTACATGTAGCAAGATTCTTACCGATTGAATTTTGCTATTTGTACACTAATTTTTGACACGTTGATTGGCACTTACATTGTTTTCAAGTGTTAATTCGATGGTAAAATTGTTTAAAATTTAAACTATTCAAGGGGTAATGTCACGTGGCAAAGTGTAAACTAAAGTGTACGCCATAGTGTACTTGTAGCATGGTCCTTACCGATTGAACTTTGTTATTTGTACACTGATTTTTGACACGTTCTTTGACACTTCATTGTTGTCAAGTGTCACTTGGATAAGAAAATTATTTGAAATTTAAACTATCAAACGGGGTAATGTCACATGGAAAAGTGTAAACTATAGTGCATACACCCTAGTGTCCATGTAGCAAAATTCTCGTCGATAGAATTTTGCAATTTGTACACAGATTTTCGCCACGTTGTTTGACACTTGCGTTGTTGTCAAATGTCAATTGGATGGGAAAATTGTTTGAAATTTAAACTGCCCAACATGGTAATGTCAAGTGGTAAAGTGTAAACTAAAGTGTACAACATAGTGTACATGTAGCACGGTCCTTATCGATTGAATTTTTCTGTTTGTACACTGATTTTTGACATGTTGTTTGACATTTGCATTTCTTATCGATTGAACTTTGCTATTTGTACACTGATTTTTGACACGTTGTTTGACACTTGCGTTGTTGTCAATTGTCAATTGGACGAGAAAATAGTTTGAAATTTAAACTGTCCTACGGGGTAATGTTACGTGGCAAAGTGTAAAGTAAAGTGTACACCATAGTGCACATGTCTGAAGGTTCTTGGCGATTGAACTTTGCTATTTGTACACTGATTTTTGACACGTTGTTTGAGACTTGCATTGTTGTCAAGTGTCAATTGGATGGGAGAACTGTTTGAAATTTAAACTGTCCAGTAGGGATATGTCACGTGGCAAAGTGTAAACTAAAGTGTACACCATAGTGAACATAAAGCAAGGTTCTTACTGACTTAACTTTTCTATTTGTACACTGATTTTTGACATGTTGTTTGGAACTTGCATTTCTTACCAATTGAACTTTATTATTTGTACACTAATTTTTGGCACGTTGTTTGACACTTGTGTTGTTGTCAAGTGTCAATTGGATAGGAAAATCGTTTGAAATTTAAACTGCCCAAGAGGGTAATCTCATTTGGCAAAGTGTAAACTAATTTGTACATGAAACAGGGTTCTTACCGATTGAACTTTACTATTTGTACACCAATTTTTTTTGACACGTTGCTTGACACTTGCATTGTTGCTGTCAAGTGTCAATTTGGTGGGAAAACTATTTGAAACTTAAATTATCCAACAGTGTAATGTCAAGTGGCAAAGTGTAAACTAAAGTGTACACCATAGTGCACACGTCGTAAGGTTCCTACCAATTGAACTTTGCTATTTGTACACTAATTTTTAACATGTTGTTTGACACTTTCATTTTTTATCAATTGAATTTTACTATATGTACACTGATTGTTGACACATTGTTTGACACTTGCATTGTTGTCAAGTGTCAATTGGATGGGAAAATAGTTCGTAATTTAAATAGTCTAACGGGGTAATGTCACGTGGCAAAGTGTAAACTAAAGTGTAAACCATAGCGCACATGTCTCAAGGTTCTTACCAATTGAAGTTTGCTATTTGTACACTGATTTTTGACACGTTGTTTGACACTTATATTGTTGTCAAGTGTCAATTGGATGGGAGAACTATTTGAAATTTAAACTGTCCAGTAGGGTTATGTCACGCAGCAAAGTGTAAACTAAAGAGTACACCATAGTGTAAATGAGGCAAGGTTCTTACCGATTGAACTTTGCAATTTGTAAACTAATTTTTGACACGTTGTTCAACACACGCATTGTTCTCAAGTGACAATTGGATGGGAAACTATTTGAAATTTAAATTGCCCATCAAGGTAATATCACGTGGCAAAGTGTAAACTAAAGTGTACGCCATAGTGTACGTGTAGCATGGTCCTTACCGATTGAACTTTGTTATTTGTACACTGATTTTTGACACGTTGTTTGACACTTCATTGTTGTCATGTGTCACTTGGATAAGAAAATTGTTTGAAATTTAAACTATCCAACAGGGTAATGTCACGTGGAAAAGTGTAAACTAAAGTGTATACACCCTAGTGTACATGTAACAAGTTTCTTACCGATTGAATTTTGCAATTTGTACACAGATTTTTACCACGTTGTTTGACACTTGCGTTGTTATCAAATGTCAATTGGATGGAAAAATTGTTTGAAATTTAAACTGCCCAGCAGGGTAATGTCACGTGGTAAAGTGTAAACTAAAGTGTGCAACATAGTGTACATGTAGCACGATCCTTATCGATTGATCTTTACTATTTGTACACTGATTTTTGACATGTTGTTTGACACTTGCATTTCTTATCGATTGAACTTCCCTATTTGTACACTAATTTTTGACACATTGTTTGATACTTGCGTTGTTGTCAATTGTCAATTGGATGGGAAAATAGTTTAAAATTTAAACTATCCTATGGGGTAATGTCACGTGGCAAAGTGTAAACTAAAGTGTACACCATAGTGCACATGTCTGAAGGTTCTTGGCGATTGAACTTTGCTATTTGTACACTAATTTTTGACACGTTGTTTGACACTTGCATTGTTGTCAAGTGTCAATTGGATGGGAGAACTGTTTGAAATTTAAATTGTCCAGTAAGGATATGTCACGTGGCAAAGTGTAAACTAAAGTGTACACTGTAGTGTATATGAAGCAAGGTTCTTACCATTTGAACTTTGCTATTCGTACACTGATTTTTGACATGTTGTTTGGCACTTGCGTTTCTTACCGATTGAACTTTGCTATTTGTACACTAATTCTTGACACATTGTTTGACACTTGCATTGTTGTCAAGTGTCAACTGGATAGGAAAATAGTTTGAAATATAAGCTGTCCAACGGGGCAATGTCACATGGTAAAGTGTAAACTAAAGTGTACACCATAGTGTACATGTCTGAAGGTTCTTAACGTTGTTGTTTAGTGTCAATTGGATGGGAGAACAGTTTGAAATTTAAACTGTCCGACGGGGATATGTTACGTGGAAAAGTGTAAACTAAAGTGTACACCATAGTGTACTTGAAGCAAGGTTCTTACCGATTGAACTTAGTTATTTGTACACTGATTTTTGAAACATTGTTTGCCACTTGTGTTGTTGTCAAGTGTCAATTGGATGGGAAAACTATTTGAAATTTAACCTGCCCAAGAGTGTAATCTCACGTGGAAAAGTGTAAACTAAAGTGTACACCAAAGTATACATGTAGCAATGTTCTTACCGATTGAACTTTACTATTTGTACACTGATTTTTGATATGTTGTTTAACACTTGCTTTATTGTCAAGTGGCAATTAGATGGGAAAATGGTGTGAAATTTAAACTGCCCAACAGGGTAATGTCACGTGGTAAAGTGTAAACTAAAGTGTACATGTGGCTAGGTTCCTATCGATTGAACTTTGTTATTTGTACACTGATTTTTGACAGGTTGTTTGACACTTGCATTGTTGACTAGTGTTGATTGGATGGGAAAACTATTTGAAATTTATACTGTCTAACAGGGTAATGCCACGTGGTAAAGTGTAAACTAAAGTGTGTACACCATAGTGTACATGTAGCAAGGTTCTTACCGATTAAACTTTGCTATTCGTACACTGATTTTTGACAAGTGCTTTTACACTTACACTGTTGTCAAGTGTCATTTGGATGGGAAAACTGTTTGAAAATTAAACAGTCAAACAGGGTAATAACAAGTAGCAAAGTGTAAACTAAAGTGTACACCATTGTGTACGTATAGCAGGATTCTTACTGATTGAACTTTGTATTTGTACACTGATTTTGACACGTTGTTTGACACTTTCAATGTTGTCAAGTGTCAATTGGATGGAAAAGTTGTTTTAAATTTACACAATCCAAGAGGGTACTGTCATGTGGCAAGGTGTAAACTAAAGTGTGTACATCATAGTGTACATGCAGCAAGGTTCTTACCGATTGAACTTTGCTATTTGTACACTTATTTTTAACACGATGTTTGACACTTGAAGTGTTGTCAAGTGTCAATTAGATGGGAAAATTGTTTGAAATTTAAGCTGTCTAGTAAGGTAGTGTCACATGGCAAAGTGTAAACAAAAGTGTACACCATAGTGTACATGTAGCAATGTTCTTACCGATTGAACTTTGCGATTTGTACACTAATTTTTGGCACGTTGTTTGACACTTGCATTGTTGTCAAGTGTCAATTGGATGGGAAAAATATTTGAAATTCAAACAATCCAACAGGGGGGTAATGTCACGTGGTTAAGAGTGAACTAAAGTGTCTACACCATAGTGTACATGTAGCAAGATCCTTACTGATTGAACTTTGCTATTTGTACACTGATATTTAACACGTTGTTTGACACTTACATTTCGGACGAGTGTTAATTGGATGGGAAAACTCTTTGAAATTTAAATTGTCCAACAGGGTAGTGACACGTGGTAAAGTGTAAACTAAAGTGTACACTATGGTGTACATGTTGCAAGGTTCTTACCGATTGATCTTTGCTATTTGTACGCTAATTTTTGACACGTTGTTTGACACTTACATTGTTGACGAGTGCCAATTGGATGGAAAATTTGTTTAAAATCTAGACTGTCCAATAGGGTAATGATACGTGGCAAAGTGTAAACTAAAGTGTACACCATAGTGTACATGTAGCAAGGTTCTTACCGATTGAACTTTGCTATTTGTACACTACTTTTTGACACATTCTTTGACACTCGTATTGTTGTCTAGTGTCAATTAGATGGAAAAACTATTTGAAATATAAACTGTCCAACAGGGTAATTTCACATGGTAAACTGTAAGTTAAAGTGTACACCATAGTGTGCATGTAACAACGTTCTTACCGATTGAACTTTGCTATTTGTACACCGGTTTTTGAAACCTTATTTTATACTTGCATTATTGTTAAGTGTCAATTGGATGGAAAAACTATTTGAAATTTATACAGTCCAACAGGGTAATGTCTTGTGGTAAAGTGTAAACTAAAGTGTGTACACCATAGTGTACATGTAGCAAGGTCCTTACCGATTGAACTTTTCTATTTGTACACCAATATTTAACACGTTGTTGGAGACTTGCATTGTTGACGAGTGTCAATTGGATGGAAAAACTGTTTGAAATTTAAACTGTCCAATAGGGTAACGACAGCGGCAAAGTCACACTAAAGTGTACACCATAGTGTACATGTTGCAAGGCTCTTACCGATTGATCCTTGTTAATTGTACACAAATTTTTGACACGTTGTTTGACACTTGCATTTTTGACGAGTGTCAATTGGATGGGAAAAGTGTTTGAAATTTAAACACTCCGACAGGGTAATGACACGTGGCAAAGTCTAAATTAAAGTGTACACCACAGTGTACAAGTAGCAAGGTTCTTACCGATTGGTCTTTGCTATTTGTACACTAATTTTTGACACGTTGTTTGACACTTGCATTGTTGTCAAGTGTCAATTGGATGGGAAAACTATTTGAAATTTAAACAGACCAACAGGAGGGTAATGTCACGTGGTAAAGTTTGAACTAAAGTGCGTGCACCATAGTGTACATGTTGCAAGGTCCTTATCGATTGAACTTTGCTATTTGGACACTGATATTTAACACGTTGTTTGACAATTGCATTGTGGACGAGTGTCAATTGGATGGGAAAACTCTTTGAAATTTAAATTGTCTTATAGTGTAATGACACGTAGCAAAGTGTAAACTAAAGTGTACACCATAGTGTACATGTTGCAAGGTTCTTGCCGATTGATCTTTGAAATTTGTACACTAATTTTTGACAAGTTGTTTGACACTTGCATTGTTGACGAGTACCAATTGGATGGAAAAACTGTTTAAAATTTAGACGGTCCAACAGGGTAATGACACATGGCAAAGTGTAAACTAAAGTGTACACCATAGTGTATATGTAGCAAGGTTCTTACCAATTGAACTTTGCTATTTGTACACTGATTTTTCTCACGTTCTTTGACCCTTGGATTGTTTTCCAGTGTCAATTAGATGGAGAAATTGTTTGAAATATGAATTGCCCAATAGTGTAATGTCACGTGGTAAAATGTAAACTAAAGTGTACATGTAGCAAGGTTCATACCGATTGAACTTTGATATATGTAAACTGATTTTTGACACGTTGTTTGACACTTGTACTATTGTCAAGTGTAAATTGGATGAGAAAACTATTTGAAATTCATATTGTCCAATAGGGTAATGTCACGCGGAAAAGTGTAAACTAAAGTGTGTACACCCTAGTGTACATGAAGCAAGGTTCTTACCGATTGAACTTTCCTATTTGTACACTGATCTTTGACACGTTGTTTGACGCTTGCACTTCTGTCAAGTGTCAATTGGATGGGAAATATGTTTGAAATTTATACAGTCCAACAGGTTAATGTCATGTGGTAAAGTGTAAACTAAAGTGTGTACACTATATTGTACATGTAGCAAGGTCGTTACCGATTGAACTTTGTTATTTGTACACTGATGTTTGACACGTTGATTGACACTTGTATTGTTGATGAGTGTCAATTGGATGGCAAAACTATTTGAAATTTAAACTGTCCAACAGGGTAATGACACGTGGCAAAGTGTAAACTAAAGTGTACAATAGTGTACCTATTGCAAGGTTCTTACCGATTGATCGTTGCTTCTTTGTACACTAATTTTTGACACGTTGTTTGACACTTCCACTATTGATGAGTGTCAATTGGATGGGAAAACTGTTTGAAATTTAAACTGTCCAATAGGGCAATGACACGTGGAAAAGTGTAAACTAAAGTGTATACCATAATGGTTCTTACCGATTGAATTTTACTATTTTACACTAATTTTTGGTACATTGTTTGACACTTACATTGTTGTCAAGTGTCAGTTAGATGGGAAAACTGTTTGAAATTTAAACTACCCAACAGGGTAATATCACGTGGTAAAGTGTAAACTAAAGTGTACATGTAGCAAGGTTCGTACCAATTGAACTTTGCTATTTGTATACTGATTTTTGACACGTTGTTTAACACTTGTATTATTGTCAAGTGTCAAATTGATGGGAAAACTATTTGAAATTTATACTGTCTAACAGGGTAATGTCACGTGGCAAAGTGTAAACTAAAGTGTGTACACCATAGTGTACATGTGGCAAGGTTCTTACCGATTAAACTTTGCTATTGGTACACTGATTTTTGACACGTTGTTTGGCACTTGCATTGTTGCAAAGTGTCAATTGGATGGGAAAACTATTCAAAATTTAAACTGTCCAATTAGGTAATGACACGTGTCAAAGTTTAAGCTAAAATTTACCCCATAGTGTTCATGTAGAAGGTTTCTTACCGATTGAACTTTGCTATATGTACAGTAATTTTTGACACGTTGTCTGACACTTGCATTACTATCAAGTGTCAATTAGATGGAAAAACTATTTGAAATTTAAACTGCCCAACAGGGTAATGTTACGTGGTATAGTGTAAACTAAAGTGTACATGTAACTAGGTTCATAGCGATTGAACTTTGCTATTTGTACACTGATTTTTGACACGTTGCTTGACACTTGCATTGTTGACTAGTGTCAATTGGATAGGAAAACTATTTAAAATTTATACTATCCAAGAGGGTAATGTTACGTGCCAAAGTGTAAACTAATGTGCGTCCACCATAGTGTACATGTAGCAAGGTTCTTACCGATTGAACTTTGCTATTTGTACATTGATTTTTGACACGTTGTTTGATACGTACACTACTGTCAAGTGTCAATTGGATGGGAAATATGTTTGAAATTTATACAGTCCAATAGGGCAATGTCACGTGGTAAAGTGTAAACTAAAGTGTGTACACCACATTGTACATGTGGAAAGGTCCTTACCGATTGACCTTTGCTACTTGTGCACTGATGTTTGACACGTTGTTTGACACTTACATTGTTGACGAGTGTCAATTGGATGGGAAAACTATTTGAATTTAAACTGTCCAACAGGGTAATGACACGTGGCAAAGTGCAAACTAAAGTATACACCATAGTGTACATGTTACAGGGTTCTTAACGATTGATTGCTGCTATTTGTACACTAATTTTTAACACTTGCATTGTTGACGAGTGTTAATTGGATGGAAAAACTATTTGAAATTTAAACAGTCCAATTGGGTAATGACAAGTGGTAAAGTGTAAACTAAAGTGTACACCTTAGTGTACATGTAGGAAGGTTCTCACCGATTGAACGTTACTATTTTTGCTCTGATTTTTTACACGTTGCTTGACATTTGCATTGTTGTTAAGTTTCAATTAGATGGGAAAACTATTTTAAATTTAAAATGCCCAACAGGGTAATGTCACGTGGTAAAGTGTAAACCAAAGTGTACGTGGAGTAAGGTTCTTGCCGATTGAACTTTGCTATTTGTGCACTGATTTTTGACACATTATTTAACACTTGCGTTGTTGTCATGTGTCAAATTGATGGGAAAATTGGTGAAATTTATACTGTTTAACAGGGTAATGTCACGTGGCAAAGTGTAAACTAAAGTGTGTACACCATAGGGTACATGTAGCAAGGTTCTTACCGATTGAATTTTACTTTTTATACACTGATTTTTGACACGTTGTTGGACACTTACACTGTCATCAAGTGTCAATTGGACGCGAAAACTGTTTGAAATTTATATTGTCCCAAAGGGTAATGTCACGTGGCAAAGTGTAAACTAAAGTGTGTACACCATAGTTTACATTTAGCAAGGTTCTTACGATTGAACTTTGCTATTTGTACACTGATTTTTAACACGTTTGGCACTTGCATTGTTGTAGTGTGTCAATTAGATGGGAAAACTATTTGAAATTTAAACTGCCCAATAGGGTAATGTCATATGGTAAAGTTTATACTAAAGTGTACGTGTAGCGAGGTTCGTACCGATTGAACTTTGCTATTTGTACACTAATTTTTGACACGTTGTTTGACAGTTACATTGTTGTCAAGTGTCAAATTGATTGGAAAACTATGTGAAATTTATACTGTTTAACAGGGTAATGTCACATGGCAAAGTGTAAACTAAAGTGCGTATGTAGTAAGGTTCTTACCGATTGAACTTTGCTATTTGTGCACTGATTTTTAACATGTTGTTTGAACTTTCATTGTTGTCAAGTGTCAATTGGACAGGAAAACCATTTGAAATTTAACATGTCCAACTGGGTAATAACACATGGCAAAGTGTAAACTAAAGTTTACACCGTAGTGTTCGTGTAACGAGGTTCTTACTAATTGAACTTTGCTATTTGTACTTTGATTTTTGACACGTTGTTTGGAACTTACATTGCTGTCAAGTATCAATCAGATGGGAAAACTATTTGTAATTTAAACTGCCCAACAGGGTAATGTCACGTGGTAAAGTGTAAACTAACGTGTACATGTAGCAAGGTTTATACCGATTGAACTTTGCTATTTGTACACTGATCTTTGACACGTTGTTTGACACTTGCATTGTTGACAAGTGTCAAATGGATGAGAAAACTGTTTGAAATTTATACTGTCAAAGAGGGAAATATCACGCGGTAAAGTGTAAACTAAAGGGTGTACACGATAGTGTACAAGTAGCAAGGTTCTTACCGATTGAACATTGCCATTTGTACACTGATTTTTGATACATCGTTTGACTCTTGCACTATTGTCAAGTGTCAATTGGATGGGAAAACTATTTGAAATTCATACTGCCCAACATGGTAATGTCACGTGACAAAGTTTAAACTAAAGTGTGTACACCATAGTGTGCATGAAGCAAGGTTCTTACCGATTGAATTTTGCTATTCATACACTGATTTTTGACACGTTGTTTGACACTTGCACTGTTGTCAAGTGTCAATTGGATGGGATCACTATTTGAAATTCATACTGTCCAACAGGGAAATGTGACGTGGTAAAATGTAAACTAAAGTGAGTACATCGTAGTGTACATGAAGCAAGGTTCTCACCGATTGAACTTTGCTATTTGTACACTAATTATTGACACGTTGTTTGACACTTGCACTACTGTCAAGTGTCAATTCAATGGGAAATATGTTTGAAATTTATACAGTCCAACAGGGCATTGTCACGTGGTAAAGTGTAAACTAAAGTGTGTACACCATATTGTACACGTAGCAAGATCCCTACCAATTGAACTTTAATATTTTTACTGTGATTTTTGACACGTTGTTTAATGCTTGCATTGTTGACGAGTGCCAATTGGATGGGAAAATTGTTTGAAATTTAAAGTGTCCAATAGGGTAATGACCCATGGAAAAGTGTAAACTAAAGTGTACACCATAGTGTACATGTAGGAAGGTTCTTACCGATTGAACTTTACTATTTTTACACTGATTTTTGACATGTTGTTTGACACTTGCATTGTTGTCAAGTGTCAATTAGATGGGAAAACTATTTGAAATTTAAACTTCCCAATAGGGCAATGTCATATGGTAAAGGGTAAACTAAAGTGTACATGTAGCAGTGTTCGTACCGATTAAACTTTGCTATTTGTACACAAATTTTGACACGTTATTTGACACTTGCATTGTTGTCAAGTGTCAATTGGATGGGAGAACTGCTTGAAATTTATACTGTCCAATAGGGTAATGTCACGTGGAAAAGTGTAAACTAAAGTGCGTACACCATATTTTACATTTAGTAAGGTTCATACCGATTGAACTTTACTATTTGTACACTGATTTTCAACATGTTGTTTGACACTTGCATTGTTGTCAAGTATCAATTAGATGGGAAAACTATTTGCAATTTAAACTACCCAATAGGGTGATATCAGGTGGTAAAGTGTAAACTAAAGTGTACATGTAGCGAGGTTCGTACCGATTAAACTTTGCTATTTGTACACTAATTTTTGACACGTTGTTTGACAGTTGCATTGTTGTCAAGTGTCAAATTAATAGGAAAACTATGTGAAATTTATGCTGTTTAACAGGGTAATATCACGTGGCAAAGAGTAAACTAAAGTGTGTACACCATAGTGTGTATGTAGCAAGGTTCTTACTGATTGAACTTCACTATTTGTGCACTGATTTTTGACACGTTGCTTGACACTTGCATTGTTGTCAAGTGTCAATTGGACTGGAAGACTATTTGAAATTTAAACTGTCCAACTGGGTAATAACACATGACAAAGTGTAAACAAAAGTTTACACCGCAGTGTTCATGTAGTGAGGTTCTTACTAATTGAACTTTGCTATTTGTACTTTGATTTTTGACACGTTGTTTAACACTTGTATTGCTGTCAAGTATCAATTAGATGGGAAAACTATTTGTAATTTAAATTGCCCAACAGGGTAATGTCACGTGGTAAAGTGTAAACTAACGTGTACATGTAGCAAGGTTTATACCGATTGAACTTTGCTATTTGTACACTGATCTTTGACACGTTGTTTGACACTTGCATTATTGACAAGTGTCAATTGGATGAGAAAACTGTTTGAAATTTATACTGTCAAAGAGGGAAATGTCACGTGGTAAAGTGTAAACTAAAGTGTGTACACCATAGTGTACAAGTAGCAAGGTTCTTACCGATTGAACATTGTCATTTGTACACTGATTTTTGACACATCATTTGACACCTGCACTATTGTCAAGTTTCAATTGGATGGGAAAACTATTTGAAATTCATACTGTCCAACATGGTAATGTCACGTGGCAAAGTTTAAACTAAAGTGTGTATACCATAGTGTACATGAAGCAAGGTTCTTACCGATTGAACTTTGCTATTTGTACACTGATTTTTGACACGTTGTTTGACGCTTGAACTATTGTCAAGTGTCAATTGGACGAGAAAACTATTTGAAATGCATACTATCCAATAGGGCAATGTCACGTGGCAAAGTGTAAACTAAAGTGTGCACAGCAAAGTGTACATGCAGCAAGGTTCTTACCGATTGAACTTTGTTATTTGTACACTAATTTTTGACACGTTGTTTGACACTTGCATTGTTGTCAAGTGTCAATTGGATAGGAAAACTGTTTGAAATTTAAACTGTATAAGATGGTAATGACACGTGGTAGAGTGTAATCTAAAGTTTACACCATAGTGTTCATGTTGCAAGGTTCTTTTCGATTGAACTTTGCTGCTCGTACACTAATTTTTAACAAGTTATTTGACCCATGCATTGTTATCGAGTGTCAATTAGATGGGAAAACTATTTGAAATTTAAACTGCATAACAGGGTAATGTCAAGTGGTAAAGTGTAAACTAAAGTATACATGTAGCAAGTTTCATATCGATTGAACTTTTCTATTTGTACACTAATTTTTGACACGTTGTTTGACACTTGCATTGTTGTCAAGTGTCAAATTGATGTGAAAACTCTATGAAATTTATACTGTCCAACAGGGTAATGTTACGTGACAAATTGCAAACTAAAGTGTGTACACCATAGTGTACATGTAGCATTATTCTTACCGATTGAACTTTGCTATTTGTACACTAATTTTTGACACGTAGTATGACACTTGCATTGTTGTCAAGTGTCAATTGAATAGGAAAACTGTTTGAAATTTAAACTGTCCAACAGGGTAATAACACGTGCCAAAGTGTAAACTAAAGTTTACACCGTAGTGCTCATGTAGCGAGGTTCTTACTGTTTGAACTTTGCTATTTGTGCTTTGATTTTTGACACGTTGTTTGACACTTGCATTGCAGTCAAGTATCAATTAGATGGAAAAACTGTTTGAAATTTAAGCTGCCCAACAGGGTAATGTCACGTGCTAAAATGTAAACTAAAGTGTACATGTAGCGAGGTTCATACCAATTGAGCTTTGCCATTTGTACACCGATTTTTGACACGTTGTTAGAAACTTGCATTGTTGACTAGTGTCAATTGGTTGGGAAAATTGTTTGAAATTTATACTATCTAATAGGGTAATGTCACGTGGCAAAGTGTAAACAAAAGTGTGAACATCATAGTGTACAAGTAGCAAGGTTCTTACCGATTGAACATTGACATTTGTACACTGATTTTTGACACGTTGTTTGACACTTGCACTATTGTCAAGTGTCAATTGGATGGGAAAACTGTTTCAAATTCATACTGTCCAATATGGTAATGTCACGCAACAAAGTTTAAACTAGAGTTTGCACAACATAGTGTGCATGAAGCAAGGTTCATACCGATTGAATTTTGCTATTCGTACACTAATTTTTGACACGTTGTTTGACACTTCCACTATTTTCAAGTGTCAATTGGATGGGAAAACTATTGGAAATTCATACTGTCCAACAAGGAAATGTCACATGGCAAAATGTAAACTAAAGTGTGTACACCGTAGTGTACATGAAGCAAGGTTCTCACCGATTGAACTTTGCTATTTGGACACTGATTATTGACACGTTGTTTGACACTTGCACTACTTTCAAGTGTCAATTCGATGGGAAATATGTTTGAAATTTATACTGTCCAACAGGCTAATGTCACGTGGTAAAGTGTAAACTAAAGTGTGTACACCATATTGTACATGTAGCAAGATCCTTACCGATTGAACTTTAATATTTTTACACTGATTTTTGATATGTTGTTTGACACTTGCATTGTTGATGAGTGTTAATTGGATGGGAAAACTATTTGAAATTTAAACTGTCCAATAGGATAACGACCCGTGGAAAAGTGTAAACTAAAGTGTACAGCATAGTGTACATGTAGGAAGGTTCTTGTCGATTGAACTTTACTATTTCTACACTGATTTTTGACATATTGTTTGACACTTGCATTGTTGTCAAGTGTCAATTAGATGGGAAAACTGTTTGAAATTTAAACTGCCTAATAGGGCAATGTCACATGGTAAAGTGTAAACAAAAGTGTACATGTAACAGGGTTCGTACCGATTAAACTTTGCTATTTGTACACAAATTTTTGACCCGTTGTTCGATAGTTGCATTGTTGTCAAGTACCAATTGGATGAGAGAACTGCTTGAAATTTATACAGTCCAACAGGGTAATGTCACGTGGCAAAGTGTAAACTAAAGTGTGTACACCATAGTGTACAAGTAGCAAGGTTCTTATCGATTCAACATTACCATTTGTACACTGATTTTTGACACGTCGTTTGACACCTGCACTATTGTCAACTGTCAATTGGATGGGAAAACAGTTTGAAATTCATACTATCCAACAGGGTAATGTCACGTGGCAAAGTTTAAACTAAAGTGTGTGCACCATAGTGTACATGAAGCATGGTTCTTACCGATTGAACTTTTTTATTTGAACACTTATTTTTGACACATTGTTTAACACTTGCACTATTGTCAAGTGTAAATTACATGTGGAAAACTGTTTGAAATTCATACTGTCTGATAGGGTAATGTCACGTGGCAACGTGTAAACTAAAGTGTGTACACCATTGCATACATGAAGCAAGGTTCTTACTGATTGAACTTTGCTATTTGTACACTGATTTTTGACACGTTGTTTGATACTTGCACTGTTGTCAAGTGTCAATTAGATGGGAAATATATTTGAAATTTATACAGGCGAACACGGTAATGTCACGACGTAAAGTGTAAACAAAAGTGTGAACACCATATTGTACATGTAGCAAGGTTCGTACTGATTGAACTTTGCTATTTGTACACTGATGTTTGACACGTTGTTTTAGACTTACATTGTTGACTTGTGTCTATTGGATGGGAAAACTATTTGAAATTTAAACTGTCCAATAAGGTCAAATTGATGGAAAAACTTGTTGTTAAGTGTCAAATTGATGGAAAAACTGTGTGAAATTTATATTTTCTAACAAGGTAATATCTCGTGGCAAAGTGCAAACTAAAGTGTGTACACCATAGTATACATGTGGCAAGGTTCTTACCGATTGAACTTTGCTATTTGTACACTGATTTTTGACACGTTGTTTGACACTGCATTGTTGCAAAGTGTCAATTGTAAGGGAAAACTATTTGAAATTTAAACTTTCCAACAGGAAAATGACACCTGGCAAAGTGTAAACTAAAGTTTACACCATAGTGTTCATGTAGAAAGGTTCTTATCGATTGAACTTTGCTATTTGTGCACTGATTTTTGACACATTGTTTGACACTAGCACTATTGTCAATTGTTAGTCGGATGGAAAATATGTTTGAAATTTTTACAGTCCAACAGGGTAATGCCACGTGGTAAAGTGTAAACTAAAGTGTGTACACCGTATTGTACATGTAGCAAGGTCCTTACCGATTGAACTTTGCTACTTGTACATCGATGTTTGACACGTTGTTTGACTCTTACATTGTGGACGAGTGTCAATTGGATGGAAAAACTATTTGAAATTTAAACAGTCCAACAGGGTAATGACACGCAGCAAAGTGTACACTAAAGTGTACACCATAGTGTACATGTTGCAAGGTTCTTACCGACTGATCGTTGCTATTTGAACATTAATTTTTAACACATTGATTGACACTTACAATTTTGACGAGTGTCAATTGGATGGGAAAACTATTTGAAATTTAAACTGTCCATTAGGGTAATGACACGTGAAAAAGTGTAGACTAAAGTGTACACCATAGTGTACATGTAGGAAGGTTCTTACCGATTGAACTCTACTATTTTTACACTGATTTTTGACACGTTGTTTGACACTTGCTTTGTTGTCAAGTGTCAATAAGATGGGAAAACTGTTTGAAATTTAAACTGCCTAACAGGGTAATGCCACGTGGTAAAGTGTACATGTAGCAAGGTTCATACAGATTAAAATTTGAGATTTATACACTGATTTTTAACACGTTGTTTGGCACATGCATTGTTGTCAAGAGTCAAATTGATGGGAAAATTGTGAGAAATTTATACTGTCAAATGGGGTAATATCACGTGGCAAAGTGTAAACTAAAGTGTGTACACCAAAGTGTACATGTACCAAGGTTCTTACCAATTGAACTTTGCTATTTGTACACCGATTTTTGACACGTTGGTTGACACTTGCACTATTGTCAAGTGCCAATTGGATGGAAAAACTGTTTGAAATTTATATTGTCCTACAAGATAATGTCCCATGGCAAAGTGTAAACTAAAGTGTGAACACCACAGTGTACATTTAACAAAGTTCTTACCGATTGAACTATGCTATTTGTACACTGATTTTTGAAACGTTGTTTGACACTTGCGTTGTTGTCAAGTTTCAATGGGATGGGAAAATTGTTTGAAATTTATATTGCCCAATAGAGTAATATCACGTGGCAAAGTGTAAACTAAAGTGTGTATACCAAATTGTACATGTAGCAAGGTTCTTACCGATTGAACTTTGCTATTTGTACACTGATTTTTGACACGTTGGTTGACACTTGCATTGTTGTCAAGTGCCAATTGGATGGAAAAACTATTTGAAATTTATGTTGTCCAACAGGATAATATCCCGTGGCAAAGTGTAAACTAAAGTCTGTACACCACAGTGTACATTTAGCAAAGTTCTTATCGATTGAACTATGCTATTTGTACACTGATTTTTGAAACGTTGTTTGACATTTGCATTGTTGTCAAGTTTCAATTGGATGGGAAAACTATTTGAAATTTACACAAACTAAGAGGGTAATGTCACGCGCCAAAGTGTAAACTAAAATGTGTACACCGTAGTGTACATGTTGCAAGGTTCTTGCTGATTGAAGTTTGCCATTTGTATACTGATTTTTGACACGTTGTTTAACACTTGCATTGCTGACAAGTGTTAATTAGATGAGAAAATTGTTTGAAATTAAAATTGTCAAACAGGGTAATGACACGTGGCAAAGTGTAAACTAAAGTGTACACCATAGTGTACATCTAGCAAGGTTATTACCGATTGAACTTTCTATTTTTACACAAATTTTTGACACGTTGTTTGACACTTGTATTGTTGTCAAGTGTAAATTAGATGGAAAAATTGTTTGAAATTTAAGCTGCCCTACAGGGTATGGTCATGTGGTAAAGTGTAAACTAAAGTTTACATGTAGCAAGGTTCATACCGATTGAATATTACTATTTGTACACTGATTTTTGACATGTTGTTTGACACTTGCAGTGTTCTCAAGTGTCAATTGGATGGAAAAATAGTGTGAAATTTATATTGTTGAATAGGGAAATGTCACGTTGCAAAGTGTAAACTAATGTGCATACACTATAGTTTACATGTAGCAAGATTCTTACCGATTGAACTTTGCTGTTTGTACACTTATTTTTTACACGATCTTTGACACTTGCAGTGTTGTCAAGTGTTAATTGGATGGGAAAACTATTTGAAATTTAAGCTGTCCAATAGGGTAATGTCACGTGGGAAAGTGTAAACTAAAGTATACACCATAGTGTACATGTAGGAAGGTTCTTACCGATTGAAATTTACTATTTTTACATTGATTTTTGACACGTTGTTTGACACTTGCATTGTTGTCAAGTGTCAATTAGATGGGAAAATTGTTTGAAATTTAAACCGTCCAACAGGGTAATGTCACGTGGTAAAGTGTAAACTAAAGTGTACATCTAGCAAGGTCCTTACCGATTGAACTTTGCTATTTGTACACTGATGTTTGACACGTTGTTTGACACTTGCACTGTTGATCAGTGTTAATTCAATGGGAAAACTATTTGAAATTTAAACTGTCAAACATGGTAATGAGACGTGGCAATGTGTAAACTAAAGTGTATACCACAGTGTACATGTTGCAAGGTTCTTACCGATTGATCGTTGGTATTTGTACACAGATTTTTAACACGTTCTTCGACACTTGCATTATTGCAAAGGGTCAATTGGATGGGAAAACTGTTTGAGAATTAAACTGTGAAACAAGGTAATGACAAGTGACAAAGTCTAAACTAAAGTATACACCATTGTGTACATGCGACAAGGTTCTTACCGATTGAACTTGCTATTCGTACACTGATTTTGACATGTTGTTTGACACTTTCAATGTTGTCAAGTGTCAATTTGATGGGAAAGCTATCTGAAATTTACACAATCCAAGAAGGTAATGTCACGTGGCAAAGTGTAAACTAAAGTGTGTACACCATAGTGTATATGGAGCAAGGTTCTTGCCGATTGAACTTTGCCATTTGTACACTGATTTTTGATATGTTGTTTGACACTTGCATTGCTGACAAGTGTCAATTGGATGGAAAAACTGTTTGAAATTTAAAATGTCTAACAGGGTAATGACACGTGGCAATGTGTAGACTAAAGTGTACACCACAGTGTACATGTAGCAAGGTTATTACCGATTGAACTTTTCTATTTGTACATTGATTTTTGACACGTTGTTTGACACTTGCATTGTTTTCAAGTGTCAATTAGATGGGAAAATTGTTTGAAATTTAAGCTGCCATACAGGATATTGCCACGTGGTAAAGTGTAAACTAAAGTGTACATGCAGCAAGGTTCATACAGATTGAGCTTTGCTATATGTACACTGATTTACGATACGTTGTTTGACACTTGCATTGCTGTCAAGCGTCAATTGGATGGGAAAACTGTGTGAAATTTATCATGTCCAACAGGGTAATGTCATGTGGCAAAGTGTAAATTAAAGTGTGTACACCATAGTGTACATGTAATAAGGTTCTTACCAATTGAACTTTGCTATTTGTACACTGATTTTTGACATGTTGTTTGACACTTGCTGTAGAACCCAAAATAATTTTAAACACCTTTGTGGCACTAAGACATGAATATTGGATGGCTAAAGTATACTTCAAATTTTTAGTCTCATTTGAGACCCATTTACGACATAGAAAACATTCGATTTAGAAAATGATATCTAAAGAAAAGTTGTAGCTCTTTAGTTAGCTTTCCAATGCACTTTGAATTACCTCAATCGGATATCGGGAGAAGAAGTTAAGATAAAAATGCTAAAGGCTGTACAGTATCAACCGAAGTATGCGGAATATGAAAAGTCAAATTCCTACATGATTTTCTAGTACCTTCTTAAACCTATAACTCCCACATAAATGGCACTCATATTGATGAGTATTAGGCCCTTTACTTGCCCTTAAGTTGTGAGATTCTCACCTATAAATAGGCCCCAATGCATACACATTTTTCACACCAAGATAAAAGCTTCTAAGCATATAAGAGAGAGTTTTCAAGCCTAGAAAAAAGAGAAAGGAGAGGGAGGAAAATTAGTTTTTCCTAGAAGTATTGGTGCTATCAAGAAGTGTTTTCCAAGCATCAATTCTCAACGGAGTGTTTTTTTTTTTTTGAACATCAAAGGAGTGCATTTTTCAACAAGGTTCAAAGCATCAATCAAGGTAGGTAAATGTGCAAAGTGTTAATTCGTGTTAAGTTATAAATTTCTAGCAAATGAAGATTTATGTTAATGTTTGTATGTCTAATGGTACCTCCGGTACGGCATACACCTCCATGTCTAATGGTACCTTCGGGTACGGCATGTACTTCCAATCGAGATGTCGTGTTAAGTCATGACTCTACATGTTTGGGATCTACTGGAAATCCTACTATAAAATGGTTTCTAAAGTTACAACTTGAAATGTATAGCTTGATCATGAATGTACCAATGATATCTATTGAGTTTTTTTAACTCACGGGTTTAACCCCTTCTCTACAGATTGATATGATTCCACATTGGGCCTGGATGACGGAAAAGGTGGAGAGTGGTGCAGCGAGCCCATGAAAAACCCGATGAACAAGTTATTTAGATTTATTCTTGTGAACGTTTTCAATGTTATTTCTTTAAAGTATTTGAATAACGCTGAACGTGAGAACAAGTTGTGTTTTCTTCAAATAAATTACATTCGTTATTTTTTTATTCAGTGTTTTATTTAAAGTATTCGAAAGGTTGTGGTTAAAATTATCACTGTAAAAATTAAGCTTCCGCCAAAACATATTCTCCTATTACTAAACCACCGGTTAGTTAAGTAAAGTAAGTAGTGTTCTGGTCCACAAGGGGTCGGGGCGTTACACTTGCACTATTATCAAGTATCAATTGGATGGAAAAACTGTTTGAAATTTATGTTGTCCAACAGGGGAATGTCACATGGCAAAGTGTAAACTAAAGTGTGTATACCATAGTTACCGATTGAACTTTGCTATTTGTACAGTGATTTTTAATACGGTGTTTGACACTTGTACTATTGTCATGTGCCAATTGGATGGGAAATATATTTGAAATTTATACAGTCCAACAGGTTAATGTCACGTGGTAAAGTATAAATTAAAGTGTGTACACCATATTGTACACGTAGCAAGGTCCTTACTGATTTAACTTTTCTATTTGTACACTGAAATTTGGCACGTTGTTTGACACTTGTATTATTGACGAGTGTCAATTGGATGGGAAAACTATTTGAAATTTAAACAGTCCAACAAGGTAATGATATATGGTAAAGTGTACACCATAGTGAACATGTTGCAAGGTTCTTATCGATTGATCATTGCTATTTGTACACTGATTTTTGACACGTTATTTGACACTTGCATTGTTACAAAGTGTCAATTGGATGGAAAAACTATTTGAAATTTAAACTGTCCAACAGGGTAATGACACGTGGCAAAGTGTAAACTAAATTTTACACCATAGTGTTCATGTAGCAAGGTTCTTACCGATTTAACTTTACCATTTGTATGCTGATTTTTGACATGTTATTTGACACTTACATTAACTGTTTGAAATTTAAACTGCCCAACAGGGTAATGTCACGTGGTAAAGTATAAATTAAAGTGTACATGTAGCTAGGTTCATAGCGATTGAACTTTGCTATTTGTACACTGATTTTTGACACGTTGTTTGACAATTGCATTGCTTTCAAGTGTTAATCAGATGGGAAAATTGTTTGAAATTTAAACTGCCCAACAAGGTAATGTCCCGTGGTAACGGGTAAACTAAAGTGTACGTTTAGCTAGGTTTATATCGATTAAACTTTGTTATTTGTACTCTGATTTTTGACATGTTGTTTGACACTTGCATTGTTGACTAGTGTCAATTGGATGGGAAAACTGTTTGAAATCTATACTGCCCAACAGAGTAATGTCACGTGGCAAAGTGTAAACTAAAGTGTGTACACCATAGTGTACATGTAGCCTGGTTCTTACCGATTGAACTTTGCTATTTGTACAATAATTTTTGGCACGTTGCATGACACTTGCACTGTTGTCAAGTGTCAATTGGATGTGAAAACTGTTTGAAATTTAAACTGTCAAACTGGGTAATGACACGTGGCTAAGTGCAAACTAAAATGTACACCATAGTGTACATGAAGCAAGGTTCTTACCAATTGAACTTTGCTATTTGTACACTACAATTGACACGTTGTTTGACACTTGCAATGTTGTCAAGTGTCAATTGGATTGGAAAACTGTTTGAAATTTACACAACCCAAGAGAGTAATGTCACGTGGCAAAGTGTAAATTGAAGTGTGCACACCATAGTGTACATGTAGCAAGGTTCTTGCCGATTGAACTTTGTAATTTGTACACTAATTTTTGACACATTGTTTGACACTTGCATTGCTGACGAGTGTCAATTGGATAGAAAAACTATTAGAAATTTAAACTGTCAAACATGGTAATAACACGTGGCAAAGTGTAAATTAAAGTGTACACCATAGTGTACATGTAGCAAGGTTATTATCGATTGAACTTTGCTATTTGCACACTAATTTTTCACACGTTGTTCGACACTTGCATTATTTTCAAGTGTCAATTAGATGGAAAAATTGTTTGAAATTTAAATTGCCCTACAGGGTATTGTCACGTGGTAAAGTGTAAACTAAAGTTCACATGGACCAAGGTTCATACCAATTGAACTTTGCTATTGGTACACTGATTTGTGACACGTTGTTTGACACTTGCATTGTTGTCAAGAGTCAATGGGATGGGAAATATGTGTGAAATTTATACTGTCCAATAGGGTAATGTCACGTGGCAAAGTGTAAACTAAAGTTTGTACACCATTGTGTACATGTAGCAAGGTTCTCACCGATTGAACTTTGCTATTTGTACACTTATTTTTGACAAAATGTTTGACACTTGTAGTGTTGTCAAGTGTCAATTGGATGGGAAAACAGTTTGAAATTTCAGCTATCCAATAGGGTAAAGTCATGTGGCAAAGTGTAAATTAATGTGTACACCATAGTGTACATATAGCAACGTTCTTACCGATTGAACTTTCGTATTTGTACACCGATTTTTTATACGTTATTTGATGCTTGCATTGTTGTTAAGTGTCAATTGGATGGAAAAAACTGTTTGAAATTTATACAGTCCAATAGGGTAATGTCACGTGGCAAAGTGTAAACTAAAGTGTGTACATGATAGTGTACATGTAGCAAGGTCCTTATCGATTGAACTTTTCTATTTGTACACTGATATTTAACACGTTGTTTGACACTTGCGTTGTTGATGAGTGTCAATTGGATGGAAAAACTGTTTGAAATTTAAAACAGGGTAATGACACGTGGCAAAGTCTAAACTATAGTGTACATCATAGTGTACATGTTGCAAGATTCTTACCGATTGATCCTTGCTATTTGACATTGATTTTTGATACGTTGTTTGACACTTGTGTTGTTGACAAGTGTCAATTGGATGGGAAAAGAGTTTGAAAATTAAACTCTCCAACAGGATAATGACACGTGGCAAAGTCTAAATTAAATGTACACCATACTGTAAATGTAGCAAGGTTTTTACAGATTGATCTTTGATATTTGTACACTGATTTTTGACACATTTTATGACACTTGCATTGTTGTCAAGTGTCAATTGGATGGTAAAACTATTTGAAATTTAAACAGTCCAATAGGGGGGTAATGTCACGTGGTAAAGTGTGAACTAAAGTGTGTACACCATAGAGCATATGTAGCAAGGTCCTTATCGATTGAACTTTGCTATTTGTACAATGATTGTTGACACGTTCTTGGACACTTGCATTGTTGCCCAGTGTCAATTAGACAGAAAAACTGTTTGAAATATAAACTTCCTAATAGGGTAATGTCACGTGGTAAAATGTAAACTAAAGTGTACATGTAGCAAGGTTCATATCGATTGAACTTTGCTATTTGTACACTAATTTTTGACAAGTTGTTTGACACTTGTATTGTTGTCAAGTGTAAATTGGATGGTAAAACAGTGTGAAATTTATACTGTCTAACAGGATAGTATCACATGGTAAAGTGTAAACTAAAGTATGTACACCACAGTGTACATGTAGCAAGGTTCTTACCTATTGAACTTTGCTATTTGTACACTGATATTTGACACATTGTTTGATACTTGCATTGTTGTCAAGTGTCAATTGGATGGGAAAATTGTTTGAAATTTACACAATCCAAGAGGGTAATGTTATGTGGCAAAGTGTAAACTAAAGTCTGTACACCATAGTGTACATGTAGCAAAGTTCTTCCCCGTTGAACTTTGCCATTCGTACACTGATTTTTGACACGTTGTTTGACACTTGCATTCTAACGAGTGTTAATTGGATGGAAAAACTGTTTCAAATTTAAACTATCAAACGGTGTAATGACACGTGGCAAAGTGTAAACTAAAGTGTACACTATAGTGTACATGTAACAAGGTTATTATTGATAGAACTTTGCTATTTGTACACTGATTTTGACACGTTGTTTAACAATTGCATTGTTTTCAAGTGTCAATTAAATGGGAAAATTGTTTGAAATTTAAACTGCCCATCAGGGTAATGTCACGTGATAAAGTGTAAATTAATGTTTTCACCATAGTGTTCATGTAGCAAAGTTCTTACCGATTGAATTTTGCTATTAGTACATTGATTTTTGACACGTTGTTTGACACTAGCATTGCTGTCAAGTGTCAATTTGATGGGAAAATAATTTGAAATTTAAGCTGCCCAACAGGGTAACATCACGTGGTAAAGTGTAAACTAAAGTGTACATGTAGCTAGGTTCATTCGGATGTAAGTTTCTTATTTGTACATTGATTTTTGTGCGTTGTTTGACACTTGCATTGTTGACTAGTGTCGATTGGATGGGAAAACTATTTGAAGTTCATACTGCCCAACAGGGTAATGGCACGTGGCAAAGTGAAACTATAGTGTGTACACTATAATATACATGTAGTAATGTCACGTTGCAAAGTGTGAACTAAAGTGTACGTCATAGTGTACTTGTAGCAAGGTTCTTACTGATTGAACTTTACTATTTGTACACTGATTTTTGACAAGTTGTTTGACATTTGCATTGTTGTCAAGTGTCAATTGAATGGGAAAACTGTTTGAAAATTAAACTGTCAAACAAGGTAATGACAAGTGGCAAAGTATAAACTGAAGTGTAAACCATTGTGTACTTGTAGCAAGGTTCTTACCGATGAACTATGCTATTTGTACATTGATTTTGACATGTTGTTTGACACTTGCATTGTTATCAGGTGTCAATTAAATTGGAAAACTATTTGAAATTTACACAATCCAAGAGGGTAATGTTACGTGGCAAAGTGCCAACAAAAGTCTGTACACCATAGTGTACATGTAGCAAGGTTCTTCCTGATTTAACTGCCATTTGTACACTGATTTTTGACACATTGTTTGACACTTGCATTGTTGATGAGTATCATTTGGATGGAAAGACTATTTGAAATTTAAACTGTCCAACAGGGTAATGATACATGGCAAAGTGTAAACTAAAGTGTACACCGTAGTGTACATGTTGCAAGTTTCATACTGATTTATCGTCGCTATTTGTACACTGATTTCTGACACGTTGTTTAACACTAGCATTGTTGTCAAGTGTCATTAGATGGGAAAATAGTTTGTAATTTGAGCCACCCAATAGGGTAATGTCACGTGGTAAAGTGTAAGCTAAAGTGTACATGTAGCTAGGTTCATACCGATTTAAGTTTCTTATTTGTACATTGATTTTTGTACGTTGCTTAACACTTGCATTGTTGACTAGTGTCGATTGAATGGGAAAACTGTTTGAAATTTATACTGCCCAACAGGGTAATGGCACATGGCAAAGTGTAAACTAAAGTTTGTACACCATAGTGTACATGTAGCAAGGTTCTTACCTATTGAACTTTGCTATTTGTACACTGATTTTTGACAAGTTGGTTGAACTTGCATTTTTGTCAAGTGTCAATTGGATGGGAAAACTATTTGAAATTAAACTGTCAAACAGGGTAATGACAAGTGGCAAAGTGTAAACTAAAGTGTACACCATTGTGTACATTTAGGAAGTTTCTTACCAATTGAACTTTGCTATTTGTACACTAATTTTGACACGTTGTTTGACACTTGCGTTGTTGCCAAGTGTCAACTAGATGGGAAAACTGTTTGAAATTTACACAATCCAAGAGGGTAATGTCATGTGGCAAAGTGTAAACTAAAGTCTGTACACCATAGTGTACATGTAGCAAGATTCTTCCCGATTGAACTTTGCCATTTGTGAGCTGATTTTTGACACGTTGTTTGACACTTGCATTGCTGACAAGTGTCAATTGGATGAGATAACTGTTTGAAATTTAAACTGTCAAACAGAGTAATGACACGTGGCAAAGTGTAAACTAAAGTGTACACTATAGGGTACATGTAGCAAGGTTATTACCGATTAAACTTTGCTATTTGTACACTGAGCTTTGACACGTTGATTGATACTTGCATTGTTTTCAAGTGTCAATTAGATGGGAAAATCATTTGAAATTTAAACTGCCCTACAGGGTATTGTCACGTGGTAAAGATTAAACTAAAGTGTACATGCAGCAAGGTTCATACCGATCGAACTTTGCTATTTGTACATTGATATTTTACACGTTGTTTGACACTTGCATTGTTGACGAGTGTCAATTGGATGGGAAAACTATTTAAATTTAAATTGTCCAACAGGGTAATGATACGTGGCAAAGTGTAAACTAAAGTGCACACTGTAGTGTACATGTTGCAAGATTTTTATTGATTGATCGTCACTATTTGTACACTAATTTTTGACACGTTGTTTGACACTTGCATTGTTGCAAAGTGTCAATTGGATGAGAGAACTATTTGAAATTTAAACTGTTTAATAGGGTAATGATACGTGGCAAAGTGTAAACTAAAGTTTACACCATAGTGTTCATGTAGCAAAGTTCTTACCGATTGAACTTTACTATTTGTACACTAATTTTTGACACGTTATTTGACACTTGCATTGCTGTCAAGTGTCAATTAGATGGGAGAATAGTTTGAAATTTAAATTGCCCAATAGGGTAATTTCACGTGGTAAAGTGTAAACTAAAGTGTACATCTGGCTAGGTTCCTACCGATTGAACTTTGTTATTTGTACACTGGTTTTTGACATGTTGTTTGACACTTGCATTGTTGACTAGTGTCGATTGGATGGGAAAACTATTTGAAATTTATACTGCCCAACAGGGTAATGGCTCGTGGCAAAGTGTAAATTAAAGTTTGTACACCATAGTGTACATGTAGCAAGGTTCTTACCTATTGAACTTTGCTATTTGTACACTGATTTTTGACAAGTTGGTTGACACTTGTATTTTTGTCGAGTGTCAATTGGATGGGAAAACTATTTGAAAATTAAACTGTCAAATAGGGTAACGAAAAGTGGCAAAGTGTAAACTAAAGTGTACACCATTGTGTACATTTAGCAAGTGTCTTCCCGATTGAATTTTGCTATTTGTACACTGATTTTGACACGTTGTTTGACACTTGCATTGTTGTCAAGTGTCAATTGGATGGGAAAACTATTTGAAATTTACACAATCCAAGTGGGTAATGTCACGTGGCAAAGTGTAAACTAAAGTCTGTACACCATAGTGTACATGTAGCAAGATTCTTCCCGATTGAACTTTGCCATTTGTAAACTGATTTTTGACACGTTGTTTGACACTTGCATTGCTGACACATGTCAATTAGATGAGATAACTGTTTGAAATTTAAACTGTCAAACGTAGTAATGACACGTGGCAAGGTGTAAACTAAAGTGTACACTATAGGGTACATGTTGCAAGGTTATTACCGATTAAACTTTGCTATTTGTACACTGAGTTTTGACACGTTGATTGACACTTGCATTGTTTTCAAGTGTCAATTCGATGGGAAAATCATTTGAAATTTAAATTGCCCTATAGGGTATTGTCACGTGGTAAAGTGTAAACTAAAGTGTACATGCAGCAAGGTTCATACCGATCAAACTTTGCTATTTGTACACTGATGTTTTACACGTTGTTTGACACTTGCATTGTTGATGAGCATCAATTGGATGGGAAAACAATTTAAAATTTAAATTGTCCAACAGGGTAATGATACGTGGCAAAGTGTAAACTAAAGTGTACACCGTAGTGTACATGTTACAAGGTTTTTATCAATTGATCTTTGCTATTTGTACACTGATTTTTGACACATTGTTTGACACTTGTATTGTTGCAAAGTGTCAATTGGATGAGAGAACTATTTGAAATTTAAACTGTCCAATAGGGTAATGACACGTGGCAAAGTGTAAACTAAAGTTTACACCAAAGTGTTCATGTAGCAAAGTTCTTATCGATTGAATTTTGCTATTTGTACACTAATTTTTGACACGTTGTTTGACACTTGCATTGCTGTCAAGTGTCAATTAGATGGGAAAATAGTTTGAAATTTAAACTGCCCGACAGGGTAATGTCACGTGGTAAAGTGTAAACTAAAATGTACATGTGGCTAGGTTCCTACCGATTGAACTTTGTTATTTGTACACTGGTTTTTGACACGTTGTTTGGCACTTGCACTGTTGACTAGTGTCGATTGGATGGGAAAGCTGTCTAAAATTTATACTGTCTAATAGGGTTATGTCTTGTGACAAAGTTTAAACTAAAGTGCGTACACCATAGTGTAGATGTAGCAAGGTTCTTATCGATTGAACTTTGCTATTCGTACACTGATTTTTGACAAGTTGTTTTACACTTTCACTGTTGTCAAGTGTCAATTGGATGGAAAAATTGTTTGAAAATCAAACTATCAAATAGGGTAATGACAGGTGGCAAAGTGTAAACTAAAGTGTACACCATTGTGTACGTGTAGCAGGGCTCTTACCATTTGAACTTTGCTATTTGCACACTGATTTTGACACGTTCTTGGACACTTTCAATGTTGTCAAGTGTCAATTGGATGGAAAAGCTGTTTGAAATTTACACAATCCAAGAGGGTGATGTCATGTGGCAAAGTGTAAACTAAAGTGTGTAGGCCATAGTGTACATGTAGTAAGGTTCTTGCCAATTGAAGTTTGCCATTTTTACACTGATTTTTGATACGTTGTTTGACACTTGCGTTCCTGATGAGTATCAATTGGATGGGAAAACTGTTTCAAATTTAAACTGTCAAACAGGGTAATGACACGTGGCAAAGTGTGAACTAAAGTGTACACCATAGTGTACATGTAGTAAGGTTATTACCGATTGAACTTTGCTATTTGTACACTGACTTTTGACACGTTTGATACTTGCAATGTTTTCAAGTGACAATTAGATGAAAAAAATGTTTGAAATTTAAACTGCCTGACAAGGTATTTTCACGTGGTAAAGTGTAAACTAAAGTGTACATGCAGCAAGGTTCATACTGATTTGACTTTGCTATTTGTACACTGATTTATGACACGTTGTTTGACACTTCCATTGCTGTCAAGTGTCAATTGGATGGGAAAATTGTGTGAAATTTATACTGTCCAACAGGGTAATGTCACGTGGCAAAGTGATGCGAACCCCGTAGCAACGTTGACTACGAAACCCACAACGAGATTAACGAACCCAAGAAAGCCATATTAATCCAAAGTTTAGGATAAACCCAAAAGAAAGTCGAACCAAAAAATCCAACAAGAACGACACTTAAAAGACCCCTTGATCACGCAATCCAAGAATTAAATCCGGTTTTTTGAACGCCACAAGTTAACACTTGATAAGTTCGAAATTGTTCAATGAAGAACGATGAAGAGAAGACAATACGTCTCACTTTTAATTCAATATCAATAATGTCAAAGGTTTTTTAACAATTGAATGGAAACTCCTATTTATACTAAACCTAAAAACTAGGTAAAAATCGTGCAAAAGTCGAGCATAATCTCCAAAATATGGAAAAGAATCAAAATCTAACAAAATATGGAAAATTGCTAAAATTGGAAAATTCGCCAAATATTTGGACTGTACGGCCGCATGGTGTATTTCCATGCGATCGCATGGTTCAACTGAAATTTCACTTTTGGTTTTTGGTATACATGCGTGCGGCCCCATGGTGTTGTCTTCAGCCTCTGCTTTCGTCGCTTGATAACAAATTTATCCAAGTTGATTCGGCCTTCGACCCGAACATGAAAGTTGCTCCATTTTAAGTCCCAAACATGGTTCCATCAATGGTTTCTTGAATGAGCAATCCCATCGCTTGTTTCACTTGCTTTGCCCTTGATTGCATCATTGGTCCACCATCGACTATCAACGGGTCTCGTCTCACACTTGCCTTCGTCGGGCTCGATTCCTGGATCATATCATCCCCTCCCTCTTCAAAAGGATTCATCCTCGAATCTGAACCTGCATCAAACAGAGAGAGATCAGATACATTAAAAGTAGCCGAAACATTGTACTCACCTGGAAGGTCCAACTTGTAAGCATTGTCGTTTATCTTTTCAATCACTTGAAATGGACCATCGCCCCTCGGTTGCAACTTGGACATTCTTTGATCTGGAAACCGCTCTTTCCTAAGGTGCACCCAAACCCAATCTCCGGCTCGAATGTCACGCGCTTCCTACCTTTGTTCGCCTGCGACGCAAACAACTTACTTTTGTTTTCAATTTGCGCTTTTACCTTTTCATGGAGTGACTTAACCAATTCCGCCTTCTTTTTGCCATCTAAACTACCACGTTCATTCACAGGTAAAGGAATTAAATCCAAAGGAGTTAGTGGATTAAAACCATATACAATTTCAAATGGAGAATATGATGTAGTAGAGTGAACAACTCGATTGTATGCAAATTCAACAAATGGTAGATACTCCTCCCAAATCTTAAAATTTTTATTGATTACTGTGTGTAACAATTGTGTCATAGTCCTATTCACTACCTCAGTTTGCCCATCTGTTTGTGGGTGACAAGTTGTGGAAAATAGTAACTTAGTGCCTCACTTACCCCACTAAACTCTCCAAAAGTGACTCAAGAATTTGACATCCCGATCCGACACTATGCTTCTAGGAACCCCATGTAAACGCACAATCTCTTTAAAGAATAAGTCAGTAATGTTCGTGGCATCGTCAGTTTTGTGATATGGTATTAAATGTGCCATTTTGCTGAACCTATCTACAACCACAAAAATAGAATCCCGACCTCTCTTAGTCCTAGGTAAACCTAAAACAAAGGCCATCGAGATATCAACCCAAGGCTCACTAGGTGTAGGTAAAGGTGTGTATAAACCTTGTGGTAAAACCTTAGATTTAGCCTTTTTACAACCTATGCATCGACTACAAATTTGCTCAACATCACTTTTCATCTTAGGCCAATAAAAATGCTCCTTCAATACATCTAAAGTCTTTTAAACCCCAAAGTGTCCCATCAATCCACCACTATGTGCCTCCCTTACTAACAACTCCCGAATAGAACAATTAGGAACACATAACCTATTTTCCCGAAATAAATACCCCTCATGCCTAAAGAACCTATCAACCCCCCCTTTTATGCATGACAAATAAATATCCGAAAATTCAACATCTTTTTCATACAATTCCTTAATATGTTCAAACCCAAGTAACTTAGAATCAAGAGTTGTTAGCAATATGTACCTTCGCGACAACGCATCCGCCACCACATTTTCCTTACCTTGTTTATACCGAATGACGTATGGAAAGGTCTCAATGAGTTCCATCCACCGAGCATGCCTCTTGTTCAATTTACCTTGTCCCTGCAAGTACTTTAGTGACTCATGATCGGTGTGTATTACGAATTCCTTCGGCCATAGATAATGTTGCCAAGTCTCCAAAGCTCGAACAAGTGCATAAAGTTCTTTGTCATATGTAGGATAATTTAAAGCATCTCCACTCAATTTCTCGCTAAAGTATGCAATAGGCCTCCGATCCTGCATTAAAACTGCTCCAATCCCTATTCCTGATGCATCACACTCAATCTCGAATGTTTTATCAAAGTTAGGTAATGCCAAAACAGGTGCTTCACACAATCTACCTTTAATAGTATTAAATGCAAGTTCCTATTCATCACCCCAATGAAAACCTACACGCTTTTTAACTACTTTCGTGAGTGGTGCAGTGATAGTGCTAAAATCCTTCACAAATCGCCTATAAAAACTAGCCAAACCATGAAAACTCCTAACTTCCGTTATGCTTTTAGGTGTCGGCCAATCTCTAATAGCTTTTATCTTTTCATCGTCTACTTCTTCCCAATTAGCACTAACCACAAATCCAAGAATATAACTCTATCCATACAAAATGTGCATTTCTTAAGATTAGCATAGAGTTGTTCTTTCCTTAAAACAATTAGCACACATTTTAAATGTTCCAAATGCTCTCCTAGGTTTTTGCTATTGATAAAGATGTCGTCAAAATAAACCACAACAAATTTTCCTACAAAAGCATGTAAAACATGATTCATTAAACGCATAAAAGTGCTAGGTGCATTTGTGAGTCCAAACGGCAGCCAACCATTCATATAAACCATATTTAGTTTTAAAAGCCGTTTTCCATTCATCACCCTCCTGCATACGAATTTGATGATACCTGCTTTTTAAATCAATTTTAGAAACTATGCAAGAATCATGTAATTCATCAAGCATGTCATCTAACCTAGGTATAGGGTGACGATAATAGCCCTACAATCCACGCACATTCGCCATGTTCCATCCTTTTTTGGTACAAGCAAAACCGGTACAGCACAAGGACTCATGCTTTCCCTCACGTATCCTTTGCTCATCAATTCCTCCACTTGTTTTTTAAGCTCCTTGGTTTCCTCGGGATTACTTCGATAAGCCAGTCGATTTGGAATGACAACTCCGGGTATGAAGTCAATTTGATGTTCAATGCCTCGAATATGCGACAATCCACTTGGTGCATCCTTCGAAAATACATCGTCGAATTCCTGCAACAAAGACTTAGCCAAACTAGGGAGGGGTGGGTTAGTTTCCTCAAAATTGAGGAGTGATTCCTTATAAACGAACAAGATCATCTCTTTTCTCTCAACTACCGCCCTCCTCAAATCACTCTCTTTTGCAAAGAAATTCGCTCATGTTTTCTCTCTTCTCTTGGGGCACTCTCTTTCTTTTCTCTCTTGTGATTGCTCTCTCTTTTTCTCTCTAATGGCTATCTCAACATTTTCTCTCTTTTTTTCCAACTCACTGTTTGCTCTTATTTTTTCAAACTCTTTTGCTCTCCTCCCTTCCTCACTTTTCAATTTTAATTGGTCCTCATAGACTTGCGCCGGTGTTAGTGGCACAAGAGTAATGGTCCTTCCATCCTTAATGAAACTATATCGATTTTTGTACCCATCATGCATAGCTTTCCTATCGTATTGCCATGCTCACCCCAATAAAATATGTCCCGCTTGCATTGGCACCACATCACACACTAACTCATCCTTATAACTCCCAATTGATAAATTAATTAACACTCTTCGATTCACCCTCACCTTGCCACTCTCATTCAACCATTGCAATTTATAAGGTCTCGGGTGTTTCAACAATGTTAAACCCAACTTTTCTACAAGAGATACGCTAGCTACATTAGTGCAACTATCACCATCAATTATAACACTACATACCGTATTGTTGACGTGGCATCGAGTGTGGAAAATGTTATCCCGTTGCAACTCCAAGTCATCCGCTTTGATGTGAGTAGTGAGAGCTCGCCTTGTGACTAATAGATCCCCAACCGTCCCTTCAACTTTTTCCTCTCAATGTCGGCATGCAATCAAACTCGCCATCACTATTGCTCACAATCTCTCCATTATCCCGCAACACCATCGCCCATTTGTTTGGGCATTGAGAAGCAATGTGCCCCGTTCCCAAACACCTAAAACATTTGATGTCCCGATTGTGCGACGGTTGTGCCTCCGATTTTGATATTGGTTTTCTAGCATTTTCATCCTTTCCCTTTTGCGAATCATTTTTACCTCTAGGTGCAGCCCCATTTTTGTTGTTGTCATCCCACTTCGATTTTCATGTTAGATTAGGAGCCGAAGTACCTAACAGTTGCCTAGATGTCCCCGTCCTCTTCAATTGCTTCTCGACCTTCATTGCCACATGTAACATGTCCTCGATTTCCACATAATGTTGCAACTCTACAACGTTTGCAATATCCCGATTTAACCCATTCAAGAACCGTGCCATGGTAGCTTCTCGATCTTCCTCAACATTAGCCCGAATCATAAGAATTTCCATCTCCTTGTGATAATCCTCTACGCTTTTCGATCCTTGATACAAACCTTGCAATTTTTGATGGATTTCCCTATAATAGTGACTCAGAACAAACCTCCTCCTCATCAACATCTTCAACTCATTCCAAGTGCTAATTGGCCTTTCCCGACCCCTACGCCGTGATGTAATTACTTGATCCCACCAAGATATCGCGTAATCCACGAATTCAAGCACCGCCAATTTTACCTTTTTCTCCTCCGAATAATTATAGCACTCAAAAATCATCTCAACGTTCCTTTCCCAATCTAAATATGCTTCCGGATCGCTTCTCTCCATAAATTGCGGAATAGTCATTTTAATACTTCCCAAATTTCCATCTACTTCATCTCTTAAGTTATTTCTACCCCGTCTTTCCATCCTATCGCCCCTATGCCTCGCTTGACCCATATCAATGTCATTTTCATCAAAATCATCCTCATCACTACGATACTCATCCCCTCCTCCTCTCCTAGATTCACACCTACCCGGCCCCCTAGCATTAGACATCTCCACTTGTCCCCGGCTAAGATTAGCAATTGTAGTACCCATTTGTGCCATCCATTCCACTTGCCTATCCACCTTCTCCCTAACATCACCAAGTACCCTTTCAAACCTCCTTATCATGCCCTCCGGTGCATTATTGTCATTACCGTTTCGGCTTGACTTAGAACCTTCTCTTTTCGACATCATATCACACAATTTTTTTTATGCCTCACAAAGATTTCACTCGAAAAACACTCACTATGGCTTTTTTCCTCTATTAAACTCACCACTCGGCCTTTTACCACTCAAAGTCTCCCTCCAAGCACTTCAAAGAACCAAGTGAACTAAATCAATTGTTTTACCGACAATTCAAACAAACTGAATATTAATCAAAGACCATGAGACTCAAAGGACTTGAATAAGTGGAATAGATGAATGTTTTGACACAAATATGTGAATAGACTCAAAAGAAGAATGAAAGACTCGAACCCAATTGACTATCTCAAAAATCAAACACAATGTAGGAATTGTTGTTGGTAGAAAAAAACACAAAATCAAACAATGATATCAAAATTTTATATATATATATATTTTTTTTTTGTGAACAATACTTCGAGATGAACAGTACCTCGAATGTACAGTAACCCCTTTTTTTCCTTTTTTTTTCACTCCTTGATGAAAGAAGATGATTAAACTACCAACAACTAAACGAAACGACGAAAAGAAAAAGAAGGAAGAAAGAAGAGCTAAGAAAGAACAAATAAAATCGAAGAAGAAACTAAGAAAACAAAATTAACGACTCTCAACAAAATAAAGAAAAGATATAACCTTCAATTAATTTGGAGCCAAAGCTCTGATACCAATTGATGCGAACCCAGTAGCAACATTGACTATGAAACCCACAACGAGATTGACGAACCTAAGAAAGCCAAATTAATCCAAAGTTTAGGATTAACCCAAAAGAAAATCGAACCAAAAACCCCAACAAGAACGACGCTTGAAAGACCCCTTGATCACACAATCCAAGAATTAAATCTGGTTGTTTGAATGCCACAGGTTAACACTTGATAAGTTCGAAATTGTTTAATGAAGAATGATGAAGAGAAGATAATGCGTCTCACTTTTAATTCAATATCAATAATGTTAAAGGTTTTTTAACAATTGAATGGAAGCTCCTATTTATACTAAACCTAAAAACTAGGTAAAAATCGTGCAAAAGTCGAGCATAATCTCCAAAATATGGAAAAGAATCAAAATCTAACAAAATATGGAAAATTACCAAAATTGGAAAATTCGCCAAATATTTGGCCTGTACGGTCGCATGGTGTATTTCCATGCAGTAGCATGGTTCAACTGAAATTGTACTTTTGGTTTTCGGTATGCATGTGTGCGGCCGCATGTGGTTTTGCCTGTGCGGCCGCATGGTGTTATCTTCAACCTCCGCTTTCGTCGCTTGATAACAAATTGATCCAAGTTGATTCAGCCTTCGACCTGAACATGAAAGTTGCTCCATTTTGAGTCTCGAACATGGTTCCATCAATGGTTTCTTAAACGAGCAATCCCATCGCTTGTTTCACTTACTTTGCCCTTGATCACGTCATTAGTCCGCCATCAACTATCAACGGGTCTCATCTCGCACTTGCCTTCGTCGGCCTCAACTCCTGGATCATATCACAAAGTGTAAACTAAAGTGTGTACACCATAGTGTACATGTAGCAAGGTTCTTAGCGATTGAACTTTGCTATTTGTACACTTATTTTTGACACGATGTTTGACACTTGCAGTGTTGTCAAGTGTCAATTGGATGGGAAAATTTTTTGAAATTTAAGTTGTCTAATAGGGTAGTGTCACATGGCAAAGTGTAAACTAAAGTGTACACCATAGTGTACATGTAGTAAACGTTCTTACCGATTGAACTTTGCTGTTTGTACACTGATTTTTGGCACATTGTTTGACACTTGCATTGTTGTCAAGTGTCAATTGGATAGGAAAAATATTTGAATTTTAAACAGTCCAATAAGGGGGTAATGTTACGTGGTTAAGAGTGAACTAAAGTGTGTACACCATAGTGTACATGTAGCAAGGTCCTGATATGATCCAGGAGTCGAGCCCGACGAAGGAAAGTGCGAGACGAGACTCGTTGATAGTTGATGGCGGACTAATGATGCGATCAAGGGTAAAGAAAGTGAAACAAGCGATGGGATTGCTCATTCAAGAAACCATTTATGGAACCATGTTTGGGACTGAAAATGGAGCAACTTTCATGTTCGGGTCGAAGGTCGAATCGACTTGGATCAATTTGTTATCAAGCGACGAAAGCGGACGCAGAAATTAAGACCATGCGATCGTACAGGTAAAATTACATGCGGCCGCACAGCATGATACCGAAAACCAAAAGACCAGCTCAAGTTAAACCATGCGATAGCATGGGCCAAAAAAATTAGCAATTTTTCTATTTTTGGCCGAATTTCCTAGTTTCGATAGAATGCTTTTGGAATCAAATTATTACCATAATTTGATGGTTTTGGGCATTTTTTTCATTAGTATATATAGGAGAATATCTTTTCATTGTAAAAAAACCTTTGAATTTTTGACATTGCTTAATATTATAGAGAGAGAATTATTCTTTCAATTTAATTGTTCTTCTTGAACAATCTTGGAACTTATCAAGATTCGACTTCTTGTGGCGTTCTATCAATCGGATTGTGGGTTCTTTCAATTGTAATCAATGGGTTTTAGGTTCTTTGCTAATCTAGGGTTTCTTGGTTCAATTCTTGGGGTTCAAGATCCAAAATTGGGTTAGTATTGGCGTTCTTGTGTTCTGCATCAATCTCATTGTGGGTTTCGTAGTTTCCATTGCTATGGGGTTCGCATCAGTTGGTATCAGAGCTTTGGCTCCAATTTAAACAGGTTAGATCCTTGTTTTTCTAATTTTTTTCAATTCCTTGTGTTCTTGTGTCCAGAAGATTTTCTTGATCTTTGATCCAAAAAAATTCATCAAAAATCTTCAAATTCCGTTTTTGGGCTCAATTTTTGCCCAAATCAGTTTTCATTTTCTTTGTTGATTTTGTTATTGATTTTCGGATCTAAAAAAAAATTTACTGTTCATCCGTACAGTTAAAAAAACTTGTTAAATAATTATTGATCCATAAAAAACCAGCTATTATTATTCATTATCGTTTCTAAATTACTTGGATGCATTGAATCATTCCATTCCTTCATTCAAATCAAGTTTTAAAAGTTTTCTTTGAGTCCTTTGTTACAATTATTGAGTCACATCCGGTTTGGGGAATTCTACACGAATTGATTAATTGATTGAATTCATTGATTGTTCCTAGAAGCAATTGTCGAAAGAATTGAGTGGTAAAAGGCAGAGAGGTGAGCTTAATAGAGGGTAAAACCCTTGTGTGTGTTTCCGAGTGACTTTTGGTGAAGCAGTAAAATAAAATTTTAGTGTTAGGATGTCAAAAAGGGCAGAATCAAACTCAAGCCGACAAGGCAATAATAGCAATGCAACGGAGGATTTAGTGCAGAGGTTTGAGAGGGCGTTTGGAGATGTGAGAGATAGGTTGGAGAAGCATGAGGCTTGGATGAATAGATTAGATACATCGGTGGCTAATCTTAGTCGGGGCATCGAGTGGATGTATCCAATGCCAGAGGACCGGATAGATGGGAGCCTAGGAGGGAAAGGCGAGAGGAGTATGGATATGGGAGTGACATGGGCGAAGACAAATTTCACGGTGTTGAGATGGGAATGATGAGGAATAGAGGCGATAGGTTCGACAGACGGGGTTAGAATGATCGAGGGGAGGAGTTGGATGGAAACTTGGGAAATATAAAAATGACAGTTCCTTTATTCGAAGGAAGGAGTGATCCCGAGGCATACCTGGAGTGGGAAAGGAAGGTTGAAATGATCTTCGAGTGTTATAATTATTTGGAGGAGAAAAAGGTGAAGTTAGCAATTTTGGAGTTCAGTGACTATGCAATTTCATGGTGGGATCAAGTTATTACTTCACAACTTAGGAGTGGGGGAAGACAATTTAGCACTTGGGAGGAATTGAAGTCATTGATAAGAAAGAGGTTTGTTCCTAGCCACTATTACCGAGAGATCCATCAAAAACTACAAGGTCCATATCAAGGGTCGAAAAGTGCAGAGGACTATCATAAGGAGATGGAAATATTCATGATTAGGGCCACTGTGGTGGAAGATCGAGAGGCTACCATGGCACGATTTTTGAATGGGTTGAATAGGAAAATTGCCAATGTAGTGGAGTTGCAACATTATGTGGAGTTGGAAGACATGTTACATGTGGCTATGAAGGTAGAGAGACAGCTGAAGAGGAATGGGGCAGCATTGAATTATCCGACATATGGCAAGGAGTTGTATTCACTTGTTCAAGCATTGGAGACTTGGCAGCACTACTTATGGCCAAAGGAATTCGTGATACACACCGATCATGAATCTTTAAAGCATTTGCAAGGTCAAGGTAAGTTGAACAAATGATATGCGAGATGGGTGGAGTTTATCGAGACATTTCGCTACGTCATCAAGTACAAACAAGGTAACAAAAATATAGTTGGTAATGCGTTGTCTCGAAGGTACGTGCTTTTAAATTCATTAAGTATCAAATTACTTGGTTTCGAGCATATTAAGGGCATGTATGAATCTAATTGTGATTTTTCTAGTATTTGTACTTCATGTGAAAAAGGTGCATTTGATAAATTCTTTAGGCATGAAAGATATTTGTTTAGGGAAAATAAGTTGTGCATTCCTAATTGTTCTTTGCGTGAATTATTGGTAAGGGAAGCACATGGGGGTGGTTTAATGGGACACTTCGGGGTTCAAAAGACCTTAGACATGTTAGGGAAACATTTTCATTGGCCTAAAATGCGACATGACGTAGAACAAATATGTGGAAAGTGCATAACTTGTAAAAAGGCTAAGTCTAAGGTTCAACCCCATGGTTTGTACACTCCTTTGCTTGTACCTAGTGAACCTTGGGTAGACATATCTATGGACTTTGTGTTAGGTTTGCCTAGAACAAAAAGGGGTCGGGATTCAATATTTGTAGTGGTCGATAGGTTTAGTAAGATGGCGCACTTCATACCATGTCATAAAACTGACAATGCTACTAATATTGCAAACTTATTCTTTAGGGAAATAGTACGTTTACATGGAGTACCTAAGAGTATAGTGTCTGACAGGGACGTGAAGCTTTTTAGTCATTTTTGGCGTGTTCTATGGAGTAAGTTAGGAACTAAATTATTATTTTCTACAACTTGTCACCCACAAACAGATGGACAAACTGAGGTAGTTAATCGAACTATGACTCAACTACTTAGGACAGTAATCAATAAAAATCTGAAATCATGGGAAGAGTGTTTACCGTTTATAGAGTTTGCATATAATCGAGCTACACATTCTACTACTTCGTTTTCTACTTTTGAAATTGTTTATGATTTTAATCCCCTAACACCTATGAATTTAATATCTTTGCCTGTGCATGAACGAGGTAGCTTGGATGGGAAACGAAAAGCCGAGATGGTGAAAACACTCCATGAAAAGGTCAAGATGCAGATCGAAGAGAAAGGAAAGCTGATTGCATCAAAAGCAAATAAAGGAAGAAGATGCGTTACATTTGAGCCTGGAGATTGGGTCTGGGTGCATTTCAGAAAAAAGCGTTTTCCAGAACAGAGGAAGTCAAAATTGCAACCACGAGGCGATGGACCGTTTCAAATCATCGAGAGGATCAATGACAATGCATACAAAGTGGATTTACGAGGTGAGTATAATGTTTTAGCTACTTTTAATGTATCTGATCTCTCTTTATTTGATGTAGGTTCAGATTCGAGGACGAATCCTTTTGAAGAGGGAGGGAATGATATGATCCAGGAGTCGAGCCGGACGAAGGAAAGTGCGAGACGAGACCCATTGATAGTTGATGGCGGACCAATGACACGATCAAGGGCAAAGCAAGTGAAACAAGTGATGGGATTACTCGTTCAAGAAACCATGGATGGAACCATGTTCGGGACTCAAAATGGAGCAACTTTCATGTTCGGGCCGAAGGCCGAATCGACTTGGATCAATTTGTTACCAAGCGACGAAAGCGGAGGCAGAAATCAAGCCCATGCGGCTGCACAGGCAAAATTACATGCGGTCGCACAGCATGATACCAAAAACCAAAAGACCAGCTCAAGTTAAACCATGCGACCGTATGGATTTACACCATGCAGCAGCATGGGCCAAAAAAATTAGCGATTTTTCTATTTTTGGCCGAATTTCCTAGTTTCGATAGAATTCTTATGGAATCAAATTATTATCATAATTTGATGGTTTTGGACATTTTTATTCATTAGTATAAATAGGAGAATATCTTTTCATTGTAAAAAAACCTTTGAATTTTTGAAATTGCTTAATATTGTAGAGAGAGAATTATTCTTTCAATTTAATTGTTCTTCTTGAACAATCTTGGAACTTATCAAGATTCGACTTCTTTTGGCTTTCTATCAATCGGATTGTGGGTTCTTTCAATTGTAATCAAGGGGTTTTAGGTTCTTCGCTAATCTAGGGTTTCTTGGTTCAATTCTTGCGGTTCAAGATCCAAAACCGGGTTAGTATTGGCGTTCTTGGGTTCCGTATCAATCTCGTTGTGGGTTTCGTAGTTTCCATTGCTACGAGGTTTGCATCAGGTCCTTACCGATTGAACTTTGCTATTTGTACACTAATATTTAACACATTGTTTGACACTTGCATTTTGGACGAGTGTCAATTGGATGGGAAAACGCTTTGAAATTTAAATTGTCCAACAGGTTAGTAACACGTGGTAAAGTGTAAACTAAAGTGTACACCATAGTGTACATGTTGCAAGGTTCTTACCAATTGATCTTTGCTATTCGTACACTGATTTTCGATACGTTATTTGACACTTGCATTGTTGAAGAGTGCCAATTGGATGGAAAAATTGTTTAAAATTTAGACTGTCCAATAAGGTAATGACACGTGGCAAAGTGTAAACTAGAGTGTACACCATAGTGAACATGTAGCAAGGTTCTTACCGATTGAACTTTACTATTTTTACACTACTTTTTGACACGTTCTTTGACACTTGCATTGTTGTCCAGTGTTAATTAGATGGAAAAACTATTTGAAATATAAACTATCCAATAGGGTAATGTCACGTGGTAAACTGTAAACTAAAGTGTACACCATAGTGTGCATGTAGCAACATTCTTACCGATTGAACTTTCCTATTTGTGCACCGATTTTTGAAACCTTATTTTATACTTGCATTGTTGTTAAGTGTCAATTGGATGGAAACACTGTTTGAAATTTATACAGTCCAACAGGGTAATGTCTTGTGGCAAAGTGTAAACTAAAGTGTGTACATCATAGTGTATATTTAGGAAGGTCCTTACCGATTGAACTTTTCTATTTGTACACCAATATTTAACACGTTGTTTGAGACTAGCATTATTGACGAGTGTCAATTAGATGGAAAAACTGTTTGAAATTTAAACTGTCCAACAGGGTAACGATACATGGCAAAGTCTACACTAAAGTGTACACCATAGTGTACATGTTGCAAGGTTCTGACCGATTGATCCTTGCTATTTGTACACTAATTTTTGACACGTTGTTTGACAGTTGAATTGTTGACGAGTGTCAATTGGATGGGAAAAGTGTTTGAAATTTAAACTCTCCAATAGGGTAATGACACGTGGCAAAGTCTAAACTAAAGTGTACACCATAGTGTACATGTAGCAAGGTTCTTACCGATTGGTCTTTGCTATTTGTACACTGATTTTTGACATATTGTTTGACACTTGCATTGTTGTCAAGTGTCAGTTGCATGGGAAAACTATTTGATAATTAAACTATCCAACAGGGGGGTAATGTCGCATGGTAAAGTGTGAACTAAAGTGTGTACACCATAGTGTACATGTAGCAAGGTCCTTACCGATTGAACTTTGCTATTTGTACACTGATATTTAACACGTTGTTTGACAATTGCATTGTGGACGAGTGTCAATTGGATGGAAAAACTCTTTGAAATTTAAATTGTCCAATAGTGTAATGACACGTGGCAAAGTGTAAACTAAAGTGTACACCGTAGTGTACATGTTGCAAGGTTCTTACCGATTGATCTTTGCTATTTGTACAATGATTTTTGACACGTTGTTTGACACTTGCATTGTTGGTGAGTGCCAATTGGATGGAAAACTCTTTAAAATTTAGACTGTCCAACAGGGTAATGACACGTGGTAAAGTGTAAACTAAAGTGTACACCATAGTGTACATGTCGCAAGGTTCTTAACAATTGAATTTTACTATTTGTACACTAATTTTTCACACGTTCTTTGAAACTTGGATTGTTGTCTAGTGTCAATTAGATGGAGAAACTTTTTAAAATATAAACAGCCCAATAGTGTAATGTCACGTGGTAAAATGTAAACTAAAGTGGACATGTAGCAAGGTTCATACCGACTGAACTTTGCTATTTGTATACTAATTTTTGACAAGTTGTTTGACACTGGCATTGTTGTCAAGTGTCAATTGGATGGGAAAATTGTGTGAAATTTACATTGTCTAACAGGGTAATGTCACGTGGCAAAGTGTAAGCTAAAGTGTGTACACCATAGTGTACATGTTGCAAGGTTCTTACCGATTGTACTTTGCTATTTGTACACTGATTTTTGATATGATGTTTGACACTTACAGTGTTGTCAAGGGTCAATTGGAGGGGAAAACCATTTGAAATTTAAGCTGTCCAATAGGATAATGTCACGTGGCAAAGTGTAAACTAAAGTACGTACACCATAGTGTACATGTAGCAAGGTTTTTACCGACTGAACTTTTATATTTGTACACTTATTTTTCACACATTGTTTGACACCGGTATTATTATCAAGTGTCAATTGGATTGGAAAATTATTTGAAATTTAAACTCTCCAACAGGATAATGACACGTGGCAAAATGTAAACTAAAGTGTGTACACCATAGTGTACATGTAGCAAGGTTCTTCCTGATTGAACTTCGCCATTTGTACACTGATTTTTGATATGTTGTTTGACACTTGCATTGCTGACGAGTGTCAATTGAATGGGAAAACTATTTGAAATTTAAACAGTAAAATAGGGTAATGACACGTGACAAAGTGTAAACTAAAGTGTACACCAGAGTGTACATGTAGCAAGGTTATTACCGATTGAACTTTGCTATTTGTACACTGATTTTTGACACATTGGTTGAGACTTGCATTGTTTTCAAGTGTCAATTAGATGGAAAAATTGTTTGAAATTTAAACTGCCCTACAGGGTATTGTCACGTGATAAAGTGTAAACTAAAGTGTACATGTAGCAAGGTTCACACTGATTGAACTTTGCTAGTTGTACACTGATTTTTGACACGTTGTTTGACACTTGTACTATTGTCAAGTGCAAATTGGATAGGAAATTTATTTGAAATTCATATTTTCCGGCAAGGTAATGTCACGTGGCAAAGTGTAAGCTAAAGTGCGTACACCATAGTGTGCATGAAGCAAGGTTCTTACCGATTGAAATTTCCTATTTGTACACTGATTTTTGACACGTTATTTAACACTTGCACTTCTGTCAAGTGTCAATTGGATGGGAAATATGTTTGAAATTTATACAGTCCAACAGGTTAATGTCAAGTGGTAAAGTGTAAACTAAAGTGTGTACACTATATTGTACATGTAGCAAGGTCTTTACCGATTGAACTTTGTTATTTGTACACTGATGTTTGACACGTTGATTAACACTTGCATTGTTGACGAGTGTCAATTGGATGGCAAAACTATTTGAAATTTAAACTGTCCTACAGGGTAATGACACGTGGCAAAGTGTAAACTAAAGTGTACACAATAGCGTACCTGTTGCAAGGTTCTTACCGATTGATCGTTGTTTCTTTGTACATTAATTTTTGACACGTTGTTTAACACTTGCACTATTGTTGAGTGTCAATTGGATGGGAAAACTGTTTGAAATTTAAACTGTCAAATAGGGTAACGACCCGTTGAAAAGTGTAAACTAAAGTGTACACCATAGTGTACATGTAGGAAGGTTCTTACCCATTGAACTTTACTATTTTTACATTAATTTTCGACATGTTGTTTGACACTTGCATTGTTGTCAAGTGTAAATTAGATGGGAAAACTATTTGAAATTTAAACTGCCTAATAGGGCAATGTCACGTGGTAAAGTGTAAACTAAAGTATACATGTAGGAGGGTTCGTACCGATTAAACTTTGCTATTCGTACACGGATTTTTGACATGTTATTTGACACTTACATTGTTGTCAAGTGTCAATTGGATGGGAGAACTGCTTGAAACTTATACTGTCCAACAGGGTAATGTCACGTGGTAAAGTGTAAACTAAAGTGTGTACACCATAGTTTACATTTAGCAAGGTTCTTACTGATTGAACTTTGCTATTTGTACACTGATTTTTAACAAGTTATTTGAAACTTGCATTGTTGTCAAGTGTCAATTAGATGGGAAAACTATTTGAAATTTAAACTGCCCAATAGGGTAATGTCATGTGATAAAGTGTAAACTAAAGTGTAGATGTAGCGAGGTTCATACCGATTGAACTTTGCTATTTATACACTAATTTTTGACACGTTGTTTGATAGTTGCATTGTTGTCAAGTGTCAAATTGATGGGAAAACTGTGTGAAATTTATACTGTTTAATAGGGTAATGTCATGTGGCAAAGTGTAAACTAAAGTGTGTACACCATAGTGTGTATATAGCAAGGTTCTTACCGATTGAACTTCATTATTTGTGCACTAATTTTTGACACATTGTTTGACACTTGCATTGTTGTCAAGTGTCAATTGGATGGAAAAACTATTTGAAATTTAAATTGTCCAACTGGGTAATAACACATGGCAAAGTGTAAACTAAAGTTTACACCGTAGTGTTCATGTAGCGAGGTTCTTACTAATTGATCTTTGCTATTTGTACTTTGATGTTTGACACATTGATTGACACTTGCATTGCTACCAAGTATCAATTAGATGGGAAAACTATTTGTAATTTAAATTGCCCAATAGGGCAATGTCATGTGGTAAAGTGTAAACAAACGTGTACATGTAGCAAGGTTTATACCGATTGAACTTTGTTATTTGTACACTAATCTTTGACACGTTGTTGACACTTGCATTGTTGACAAGTATCAATTGGATGAGAAAACTGTTTGAAATTTATACTGTCAAAGAGGGAAATATCATGTGGTAAAGTGTAAACTAAAGTGTGTACACCATAGTGTACAAGTAGCAAGGTTCATACCGATTGAACATTGCCATTTGTACACTGATTTTTGACACGTCATCTGACACTTGCACATCGTCAAGTGTCAATTGGATGGGAAAACTACTTGAAATTCATACTGTCAAACATGTAATGTCACGTGGCAAAGTTTAAACTAAAGTGTGTACACCGTAGTGTACATGAAATAAGGTACTTTTCGATTGAACTTTGCTATTTGTACACTGATTTTTGACACGTTGTTTGACACTTACGTTTTTGTCAACTGTCAAATTGATGGGAAAACTGAGTGAAATTTATACTGTCCAACAGGGTAATGTCACTGGCAAATTGTAAACTAAAGTGTGTACACCATAGTGTACATGTAGCATGGTTCTTACCGATTGAACTTTGCAATTTGTACACTAATTTTTAACATGTAGTTTGACACTTGCATTGTTGTCAAGTATCAATTGAATAGAAAAACTATTTGAAATTTCAACTATCCAACAGGGTAATAACAAGTGGCAAAGTGTAAACTAAAGTTTACACCGTACTGCTCATGTAGCGAGGTTCTAACTGTTTGAACTTTGCTATTCGTGCTTTGATTTTTGACACGTTGTTTGACACTTGCATGGCAGTCAAGTGTCAATTAGATGGAAAAATTGTTTGAAATTTAAACTGCCCAATAGGGTAATATCACGTGGTAAAGTGTAAACTAAAGTATACATACCAAGGTTCATACCGATTGAGCTTTGCTAGTTGTACACCGATTTTTGACACGTTGTTTGACACTAGCATTATTGACTAGTGTCAATTGGTTGGGAAAACTATTTGAAATTTATACTGTCCAATAGGGTAATGTCACGTGACAAAGTGTAAACTAAAGTGTATACACCATAGTGTACAAGTAGCAAGGTTCTTACCGATTGAACATTGCCATTTGTACACTGATTTTTTACAAGTTGTTTGACACGTGCACTATTGTAAAGTGTCAATTGGATGTGAAAAATGTTTCAAATTCATACTGTCCAACATGGTAATGTCACGCGACAAAGTTTAAACTAAAGTGTGTACACCATAGTGTGCATGAAGCAAGGTTCTTACCGATTGAATCTTGCTATTCGTACACTAATTTTTGACACGTTGTTTGACACTTGCACTGTTGTCAAGTGTCAATTGGATGGGAAAGCTATTTGAAATTCATACTATTTGATAAGTATGTTTTTACACACTGATTTGGTTCACAAACATGACTTAAACATGGATAAAATGGTTGAATTGTGACTTAATCTAGTTAAATTCATGCATTATAGGTAATTCAATGGAAATTGTGGAATTCAGGAGAAAAGAGCCGAGGAAGGACCAGGGAGAAAAAATACACTCAATTTGAAGGCAAGAAACACAATCTTGGGCTTGATTTCACAAGGATTGAAGAAGGAATTGAAGATTACACACAAAATTGAAGGATTATCATACGGGTGTATTCTTTATATCTTTTAATTTCGTTTTAATTC